>NW_007728385.1:7885-74137 GCF_000696425.1 Galeopterus variegatus
AGCATTTGATAAAATTCAACACTCATTCATGAAAAAGACCCTCTATAAGTTAGGTATAGATAGAAAATATGTCAATATAATTAAAGCGATATATGATAAACTCACTGCCAATATCATCCTGAATGGGGAAAAGGTGAAGGCTTTTCCTTTAAGAACAGGAAGTAGACAAGGATGCCCATTCTCACCACTCCTATTCAACATAGTTTTGGAAGTACCAGTCAGAACAATTAGAGAAGAGAAGGAAATAAAGTGCATCCAGATTGGAAAAGATGAAGTCAAACTGTCCCTGTTTGCAGATAACATGATCCTATATATGGAACAGCCTAAAGCCTCCACAAAAAAATATCTTGGAGTTGATAAATGATTTCAGCACAGTAACAGGATACAAAATCAACACACAATAATCAGTAGCATTTCTTTTCTCCAATAGTGAACAGGCAGAATGTGAAATCAAGAAAGCCTGCCCATTTACAATAGCCACCAAAAAAATAAAATACTTAGGAATTGAGTTAACCAAGGATGTGAAAAATCTCTATAATGAGAACTATAAAGCACTGCTGAAAGAAATTAGAGAGGATACAAGAAGATAGAAAGATATCCCATGCTCTTGAATTGGAAGAATCAACATAGTGAAAATGTCCATACTTCCCAAAGTGATGTATATATTCAATGCAATCCCCATCAAAATTCCAATGACATTTTTTCTCAGAAGTGGAAAGAACTATCCAGACATTTATATGGAATAACAAAAGACCATGCATAGCCAAAGCAATGCTGAGCAAAAAACATAAAGCTGGAGGCATCATACTACCTGACTTTAAACTATACTACAAAGCCATAATAACCAGAACAGTATGGTACTAGCATAAAAACAGACACACTGATCAATGGAATAGAATAGAAAACTCAGAAATCAACCCACATACGTACAGCCATCTGATCTTTGACAAAGGCACCGAGTCTATTCACTGGGGAAGAGACTGCCTCTTTAGCAAATGGTGCTGGGAGAACTGGATATCAATATGCAGGAGAATGAAACTAGACCCATACCTTTCAACATACACTAAAGTCAACTCAAAATGGATTAAAGAATTAAATATACACCCTGAGACAATAAAACTTCTTAAAGAAATCATAGGAGAAACACTTCAGGAGGTAGGACTGGACACAGACTTCATGAATATGATCCCCAAAGCACGGGCAACCAAAGGAAAAATAAGCACATGGGATTATATCAAACTGAAGAGCTTCTGCACAGCAAAAGAAACAATTAACAGAGTTAAAAGACAATCAACAGAGTGGGAGAAAATATTTGCAAAATATACATCTGATAAAGGATTAATATCCAGAATATATAAGGAACTCAAACAACTTTACAAGAAAAAAACAAGCAACCCAATTAAAAAATGGGCAAAAGAGCTAAGTAGGCATTTCTCTAAGGAAGATACACAAATGGCCAACAGACATATAAAAAAATGCTCAACATCACTCAGCATCTGGGAAATGCAAATCAAAACCACACTGAGATACCATCTCACCCCAGTTAGGATGGCTAAAATCCAAAAGACTCTGAACGATAATGCTGGTGAGGTTGCAGAGAAAAAGGAACTCTCATACATTGTTGGTGGGACTGCAAAATGGTGCAGCCTCTATGGAAAATTGTATGGAGTTTCCTCAAAGAATTGCAGATAGATCACCACATGACCCAGCTATCCCACTGCTGGGAATATACCCAGAAGAATGGTAATCATCAAGTCGAAGGTATACCTGTTCCCCAATGTTCATTGCAGCACTCTTTACAATAGCTAAGAGTTGGAACCAGCCCAAATGTCCGTCATTGGATGGGTGGAAAATGTGGTATATCTACACAATGGAATACTACTCAGCTATTAAAAATAATGAAATACTGCCATTTGCAACAACATGGATTGACCTTGAGAGAATTATATTAAGTGAAACAAGTCAGGCACAGAAAGAGAAATACCACATATTCTCACTTTTTGGTGGGAGATAAAAATAAGTAAATAAATTCACACACACACAAAAGAAATGGGGGGGGGGAAGAAGACATAACAACTACACTTCCTTGAAGTTGATATGACAAGCAAACAGAAAGGACATTGTCGGGTGGGAGGGGGGAGAGGGAGGAGGGAGGTAGGTTTAGGTAATGGGCCACAATAATCAACCACATTGTATATCGAGAAAATAAAATTTAAAAAAATAAATAAATAAAAATAAAATAAAATAAAATCACGTTTTCTTATTCTGAGGGAAAAAAAATTTACAGTCAGTGCTGGTCATATGCAACCCCATCCCTCCCCTAATGTTCTGCATTACAGAACTTATAAGCAGCAGCTCCCTGACTCCCATTTCTGGGCTTCAGACATGAACACTTGGCTTTATTCTAGGTTCTGCCATAGGGAAGTACTAGTGGGAGGTCAGAGGCAATGAAAGAGAGAGAGAGAAGTGAAGGTAATTTTCCTCTTCTTTCTCTGCTTCAGGCCACATTTTTGACAGTGGCTGCACCTCCTCAATGGTTCTCACTTCTTCCAAATGGCCACTCTGCCCAAGATTCCATATCTCATTGAACAGTCCTCTCAGTGGTTTTAGATCTTATCTGATCACACTGGATTTGGGGCTCTTGTAGGACCACCTTTTCCCTTTGTTCCTCTAGATTCCAATTGCTTCAAACATTTTGGTAGCCTTATTATCCCCAGTCTGGCATTTCAGCTTTTCCAAAAAGTCTATTAAATAAAGTATATCATGTGAACTCTGTTTTCCTGACTTAACCTCAACTGTCTAAAAGAATAAATTAAATTAAATGGTATTATTAATCTTGGAAGCTATGGACATGTTTGTCAGTGGGGACTAACTCATTCTTAGGTCAAGGAAATGTCTCTTGAGGCAATTGGCATTTATGCTGGGACCTGAGGGTGAGTGAGCATTAGCTGGTTAAAAAGAAAGGAAGATTTCAGATTTGGCAACTGCATCCTCAAAGGCACATGGTAGAAAAAATGTCAAAACACATTCTGGGAGGAAAGAATGATCTAGAATGTCCATGCCTTGTAGTGATAGCATAACATTAGGTAGACAGGCCTAAGATTATGAAGAGAATTTTAAGTCACATGAAGGAGTTTAGACTTTAACCTAAACTTTAAAATACATTTTAATATAATGGGAAACTAAAAAAAGGTTTAATATAGCTAGAAATATTAGCAGATTAATATTTGTTAAAATTACTTTTAAAATTCTCTCAGAGTATCAAATTATTAGACTCCATAGTATCTTTATGGAGACACCAGGTGAGAGAAATCCGTTGATTTTAGTTTCAATTAAAAGAGTGTCAGTAGAGAAGGAAAGAAGGGACAGAATCAAGAGCTGAGAAATACAATTAGCAGAAATTTGTTATTGACTGAATGTAGGAGAAAATGAAAGAAGACATTCCTACTTCGATACCTGAATAGACAATGGTGCTACACTTACTAAGATTAACACCATAGAGAAAAATGTACTTTCTTCACATGAAATAAGCTTTAATGGCTCCCTGCCCAGAAGTAGGCAAGAGAGCATGCCCAGAGTCCTAGGCATGGAGGTAAGGACAGAACCCCTTACGAAAAGCAGGCAAGAAATCACGCCCAAAACATGACTTCTATTCAGGTGGCCCACCACAGCCATGGTTGCCAAAAAAGTGGCTCGACACCACAGCAGCAGCCAAGGCCACTGTTCAAGCAGCCCATCAGATACTCAACTGCATTCACACAAGGAAAGTCACTAGCAGAGACCGGAAAAAGAAGAGAACATCTCGCTTCTCAAAGCCCCTCCAGAGTAGTAGAAGAAGCAACTGCTCTACCAGATGACCAAGCATCAAAACAGACATAATAGAAATATAAAAACCCAAGAATTTTCTCAAATACCAGACCCTTTAGAGCAGGAAACTCTTGAAATGACTGAGAAGGAATATCGAGCAGCAATCTTAATGAAACTCACTGAAATATGATAAGACTCAGCTAGACAAAATAAAGAAATTAGAAAAAAAATCCAGAATATGAAGGAAGAAATTTACAAAGAGATTAATATCTTAGAAAAAGAATGTAGCAGAAGTCAGGGAACTGAAAGATTCACTCAGTGAAATAAAAAAAACACAACCAATAGCTTAAGCAGCAGGCTAGAACAGCAGATGAAAAAATTTCTAATCTTGAAGATACTCTTTTCAAAATATCTCAGGCAGACCAAAAAAAAAAAAAAAAAAGAATTTTTAAAAATGAAGAAAATCTAAGAGATCTAGCAGAAAACCTCAAACATACAAATATTTGAATCATGGGTGTTCCAGAAGGGGAAGAGAAAGGAAAATGCATGGAAAACCTATTCAACAAAATAATAACAGGAAACTTCCCAAATATAGGGAGAAACATGAATCTTCAGATCCAGGAAGCTCAATGATCCCCAAACAGATTCACCTTGAAAAGTTCCTCTCCAAGACACATTATAGTCAAACTAGCAAAGCTCATAGACAGAGAATCTTAACAGAAACAAGAGAAAAGTGTCATCACCTATAATGGAGTCCCTATCAGACTAACAGCAGACTTCTCAACAGAAACTACAAACCAGAAAAAATGGGATGATATATTCAAAATACTAAAAGAAAAAACTGCTAGCCAAGAATACTGTACCCAATAACTCTATCCTTCAAAAGTGAAGGAAAAATAGTGTATTTTCCAGACAAAAACTGCAGGAGTTCACCACCACACAACCAGCCCTATAAGAAATCCTCAAGGAAGCCCTGGATCTGGAATCTGAAAAACAAGAATCACTACCATGAATGCACAGAAAAGAACAAAACCCACTGGTAGGACAAAAATACAAGTGAAAAGAGAGAGAAAATAAATCTTACAACCACAAAAAGCAATAGTCACAATGTAATGATAACCCTACTTTATTTCTGATTTTAGTAGTTTCAGTCTCCTCTTTTGTCTTGGTAAGTCTAAATGAAGGTTTGTAAATTTTTTTGATCTTTTAAAAGAATAAACTTTTGGTTTTGTTGATATTCTCTATTTTATTTAATTCCCTATTTCATATATTTCTGTTGTAATCTTCATTGCTTCCTACACACACAAACATATATATATGTATATGTATATATATATAATTTACCTTTTGTTTATTATTTAATTATTATTATTTTTATTGATTATGTATATTCATGGGGTACAAAGCAAATTGGCAGCACTCATGCCTAAGATGTGATGGCCAGATCCATACTGGCAGCATGCCCATTACCACAAATTGTGATTAAACCCCATGTCCCCCACCCAATTATCCCCCAATTATTCCCAAACTCCCTCCCCATTCCCCTTTTCCCACTTAAATTTGAATCCCTAGATATGTTCTCTTCCTTTGCAAGAACAATGCACCACTGTGGCCTTTCTTTCCTTCCTTCTTTCTCTCTTAGCTCCCACTTAAGAATGAGCACATACAGTATTTATCCCTCTGTGCTTTGCTTATTTCACTCAACATAAGTTTCTCCAAGCTCATCCATGTTGTTATAAATGGGAGAATTTCATTCTTTTTTATGGCAGAGTAGTATTCCGTGGTGTATATATACCACAGTTTTAAGGAATGGTCCATCAATGGATGTTTAAGTTGGTTCCATATCTTGGCTATTGTGAACAGAGCTGGGATGAATATGGGAGTGCAAGTATCCCTCCAATGTGATGATTTCCATTTCTTTGGGTTATACCCGGAAGTGGGATTGCTGGATCATATGGAAGATCTATCTGTAGTTGTTTGAGAAACCTCCATACTGTTTCCATAGAGGTTGTACTAATTTACAGTCCCACTGACAGTGTAGGAACATTTGCTTCTCTCTGCATCCTCATCAGCATTTATTATTCTGTCTTTTTGATTATAACCATTCTAACTGGGGTGAGGTGATATCTCAATGTGGTTTTAATTTGCATTTTCCTGATGACTAGCGATGGTGAGCATTTTTTCATATACCTAATGGCCAATTGTATATCTTCCTTTGAAAAATGTCTATTTGGTTCCATTGCACATTTTTTAATTGGGTCATTTACTTGTCTTTTTACTGTGTAATTGCTTGAGCTTCTTGTATATTATGGATACTAATCCCTTGTCAGATGCATAGTTAGCAACATTTTTTTCCCCACTCTGTAGGGTGTCATTTCACTCTGTTGGTTGTTTCCTTTGTTATGCAGAAGCTTTTTAGTTTGATATGATCCCATTTGTGTAGTTTTTCTTTTGTTGTTTGTGCTTTTGGGCTCATGTTCATAAAGTCTATGCCCAGACCTAGTTGCTGAAGTGTTTCACATATATTTTCCCTTAGTAATTTTACAGTTTCAGGTCTTATGCTAAAGTCTTTAATTCATTTGGAGTTGATTTTAGTATATGGTGAGAGGTGCATGTCTGGTTTCATTCTTCTGCATATGGATATCCAATTTTCCCTTCACCACTTACTGGAGAGGCAGTCTTTTCACCAATTGATGTTTTTGTTGCCCTTGTCAAATATCAGATGGCTGTAAGCCTGAGTAGTGACTCTGGGTTCTATATTCTACTCCACTGATCTGAGTGCCTGTTTTCATGGCAGTGCCATGCTGTTTTGGTTACTATAGCTTTGTAGTATAATTTGAAGTCAGGTAATTTTATGCCTTCAGCTTTATTTTTTTGCTCAGGATTGCTTTGGCTGTTCAGGGTCTTTCCTTGTTCCATATGAATGTTGTTCCATATGAATATCAAATGTTTTTTTCCATTTCTTTGAAGAAAGTCATTGGTATTTTGATGGGGATTGCATTGAATCTGTAGATTCCTTTGGGTAGTATAGACTCTTTCAAAATGTTAACTCTTCCAATCCAAGAGCATGTAATGTCTTTCTATCTCTTTGTGTCTTCTTTAATTTCTGTCAATAGTGGTTTGTTGTTCTCATTGTAGAGATCTTTCACCTCCTTTGTTAAACTGATTCCTAGGTATTTTATTTTTTGTAGCTATTGTAAATGGACTTACTTTCTTGATTTCTCTTCCTGTTAGCTCATTATTGGAGGATATATATGCAACTGATTTGAGTGCATTTATATTGTATCTTGCAACATTACTGAAATTATTATTATTATTATTATTATTATTATTATTATTATTATCATTATTATTATTATTTTGACCAGTAAGGGGATCACAACCCTTGGCATGTTGTCTGCACCATGCTCAGCCAGTGAGCGCACTCACCGTCCCTATGTAGGATCCGAACCCGCAGCCTCAGTGCTGCCAGTGCTGAACTCTCCCGAGTGAACCTTGGGGCTGGCCCATTACTGAAATTATTAACCAGCTCTAAGAGTTTTTTGATAGAGTCTTTAAGTTTTTCTGTATATAGTATCATGTCATCTGCAAATAGGGACAGTTTGACATCATCTTTTCCAATCTGGATGCCTTTTATTTCTTCCTCTTGCCTGATTGCTCTGGATTGTACCCCCAGTACTATGTTGAATAAAAGTGGTTAGAGTGGGAATCCATGTCTTGTTCCTGTTCTTAAAGGAAAGACTTCAGTTTTTCCCCACTCACAATTATACTAGCGGTGGAATTGTCATAGATGGCTTTTATTGTGTTGAGATATTTTCCATCTATACTTAATTTGTTGAGAGTCTTTATCATGAAGGGATGTTGAATTTTGTCAAATGTATTCTCATCATCTATTGAGATAATCATATGGTTTTTGTCCTTGGGTTTACTGGTGTGATGTATGTCATTTATTGACTTTTGTATGCTGAAGCATCCTTGCATCACTGGGATGAATCCCACTTGATCATGGTGTATAATTTTTTGGATGTGTTTCTCTATTCCGATTGCTAATATTTTTTTGAGAATTTTTGCATCTATGTTCATCAACGATATTGGCATGTAATTTTCTTTTTTTGTGTTGTGCCTTTATCTGGTTTTGGTATCAGAGTTATGTTGGACTCATAGAATAAATTTGGGAGAATTGCTTCTGTTTCAATATTTTGGAATATTTTGATGAGAATTGGTATTGATTCCTCTTTAAAGGTTTGGTAGACTTCAGCTGTAAAGCCATCCAGACCTGGGCTTTACATTGTTGGAAGATTGCTGGTAACTGCTTCAATCTCATTGCTTGTTATTGGTCTGTTCAGGTTTTCTATCTGTTCTTGGTTCACTCTGGGTAGATTTTTTGTGTCCAGAAATTTATCCATATCTTCCAGGCTTTCATATTTATTGTCGTACACTTGTTTATAATAGTCTCTAATGATTCTTCATATTTCTGTGGTATCAGTTGTAATGTCTTCCTTTTCATTTCTGATTTTTGTTATTTGAGTCTTTTCTTTCTTTCTTTCTTTCTTTCTTTCTTTTTTTTTTGTTCTTGTTAACCTAGCTAATGCTTTGTCTATTTTATCTATCTCCTTAAAAAAAGCTTTTTGTTTCATTGATCTTTTCTATCACTTTTGGGATCTCTATTTCATTTAGTTCTGCTCTGACCTTAATTTTTCTTTCCATCTACTACCTTTAGAATTGGATTGTTGTTTTTCAATTTCTTTGAGGCATAGTGTTAGGTTGTTTATTTGAAATCTTTCCATTCTTTTGATGGAAGCATTTATTGCAATAAATTTGCCTCTTAGTACTGCTTTTGCAGCATCCCACAGGTTTTGGTATGATGTATCTTCATTATAATTAATTTCAAGAAATTTTTTGAGTTCCTGCTTAATTTCTTCTTGGACCCATAGGTCATTCAGGAGCCTATTGTTTAGTTTCCAGGTATTTGTATAGTTTCTAGGGTTTTGCTTGTTATTGATTTCCAGTTTTAGTACATTGTGGTGTGAAAAGATAGTTGGAATGATTTCAAGTTTTCTTTTAATTTGTTGAGACTAGATTTGTGACCTAATATATGGTCTATCCTGGAGAATGTTCCATGTGCTAATGAGAAGAACTATATTATTTACTTGTTAGGTGAAATGTTCTATGTATATCTGCCAGGTCCAGTTGGTCTAAGGTATAGTTTAAATCTTGTGTCTCTTTGTTGATTTGTTGCCTGAAAGATCTGTCCCATACTGAGAGACGGGTGTTCAAGGTCACCCACTCTTAATGTACTAGGGCCTCTTTCTTTCTTTAGGTCAAAGAGTGTTTGCTTTACATATCTGGGTGCTCCAGTATTGGGTGCATTCATATTTATGATTGTTATGTCTTCTAGCTGGATAGATCATTTTATCATTATATAGTGGCCTTCTTTGTCTCTTTTTATGTTTTTTTGGTTTAAAGTCTGCTTTATCTGATATAAGAATAGCTACTCCTGCTCATTTTTGGTTTCCATTTGCATGTTATATCTTTTTCAATCCCTTCACTTTTAGTCTGTGTGTGTCTTTATAGGTGAGATGGGTCTCTTGAAAACAGCATATACTTGGGTCTAGCTCTTTAATCCAGTCACTCAATCTGTGCCTTTTGAATGGGGAGTTTAATCCATTTACATTTAGGGAAGTTATTGACAGGTATTGTTTAATTCCTGACATTTAATTGCTTTTAGTTTAGATGTTTTAAATATCTTTTGATCGTTTCTTCCCCTTTTATTTCTATTCTTCAATGTTAGTTGGAAATTTGAGGTGGCATGATCTAGCATCTTACTATTTCTCAGTGGCATTTTTGTTTTAAGAGCATGTTTTGCTCTTTCTAGTGTATCCGTGATAGTGATTATTACTATTCAGATTCCAAATGCAGGATTCCCCTCAGAATTTCTTGCAGAGCTGGTCATGTGGTGGTGAACTCCCACAATTTTTGTTTGTCTGGGAAATACACTATTTCTCCCTCATTTCTGAAGGAGAGCCTTACTCGGTAAAGAAGTATTGGCTGGCCATTTTTTTCTTTTAGTGTTTTGAATATATCTATCCACTTTCTTCTGGCCATTTAAGAAGTCTGATGTGAGTCTGATGGGGATTCCCTTATAGATGACTTGACATATTCTCTTTTTGCTTTTAGAATTCTTTCTTTGTCTTTGAGCTCTGCAATTTGACTATAATGTGTCTTGGACAGAATCTTTTTGGATTAAATCTGTTTCGGGACCTTTGAGCTTCCTGGATCTGAAAGTCTGCATCTGTCTGTACACCTGGGAAGTTTTCTGTTATTATTTCCTTGAATAGGTTTTCAATACCTTTCCTTTTTCCTCATTTTCTGGAATACCCTCAATACAGATGTTAGAGTGCTTGAGATTTCTCTTAGACTTTCTTCATTATTTTTAATTATGTTTTCCTTTTTTTAAAAAAATTTTTTGTCTGCCTGGGTTATTTCAGAAAGACCATCTTCAAGATCTGAAGTTCTTTCTTCTGCTTGTTTTAGTCTGCTGCTCAAACTCTGTTGTGTTTTTTACTTCATTGAGTGAATCTTTCATTTCTAGGAGTTTTGGAGTTTTTACACTCTTTTAAGGTATTAATCTCTTTGAAAATTTCCTTCTTCACGTTCTGGATATTTTTTCTTGTTTTCTTGCATTCTCTTTTGAGAAAGCTTTTATTTCTTCAAGCTTTCTTAAGATCATTGCTCAGAATTCTTTTACAGACATTTCAAGAATTCCCTGTTCTATAGGGTCTGAAATTTGAGCATTACTGAATTCCTTTGGTGGTGTCATATTTTCTTGTTTGTAGTTCTAGTATTTTTTCATTGATGTTTGGTCATCTGGTAGAGGACTTGCTTTTTCTGTTACTCTGGGATTGGCAATAATGGCAGATATTTCCTCCTCTACTTGCAGGCTCTAGTTGTGACTCATATCAATGTGGTCAAGAGAGTGTCAGGTTGCCTGTAGATTGGCCATGGCTGCTACTGTGGTCATTAATTGTCCTTGTGGTGACAAAAGGTGTGGTATTGTCTATGTTACACCACCTTGGCCCCTGTTCCAGCTATCTGTGGCTGTAGACTGAACCCATGGTGCTTTGCAGGTCTCAGCTCACCTCAGTGGCTTCTGGGCTGTGTGTACTTCCCTTCTTCCAGGGGCCTTAGACTGAGCCCTGGTGCCACATGTGTCTTGGCTCACTTCAGCAGCTGATAGGCTGTGGGCATTTCCCTCCCAGGCCTTAAACTGAACCCTGGTTCCATGTAGGTCAGAGCTCACTTCAGCAGCTGCTGGGCTGTGGTTGCTTCCCTTCCCCCTGGGGCCTTAGACTAAGCCCCGATGCCATGCATATCTTGGCTGTTTGCTTCTTACATTTGCTTTTGGTTTAGTTTGCTCTAATTGTCTATTTTCTTAAGTTAGATGTTTACAATACTGATTTGAGATTTTTCTTATATTTAGTATAGGTGTTTACAAATATAAATTTTCCTCCAAACACTACTAGAGCCCTACATCTACATCCTGTAAGTTTTGATACATTGCACTTTGATCTTTCTCTCTAAGTACTCTGTAATTTCCATGTGATTTTTCTTCTTACCTGTCATTTATTTAGGAGAGTGCTGTTTAATTTCCACACATTTGTGAGTTTTCTAAATTTTTTCTGTTATCGTAGTTGGAGAACACATTTTCTATTATCTTAGTCTTAAAAAGAAGGAAAAAATTAAACAAAACAAAACAAGGTCATGGAAAGTTTTCCATTATTTTTCAATTCTATTTTTTTCATAAACTTTTTAAAGTGTCCTTGTGTTTATATTCTATTTTGCTGATTTTTTATACAATTTATCTTGCTAAACTTAGATATCTAATTTCTGTTCTTGATTTGTTTTTATGAAGTGGACTTGATATGTGTAAAAGTTAATTTGCCTTTGAAAAGTTTATTCATCTTCCTCTGTTGAAATTAATTTGATATTTGCATGCTTTTGGAAGACTTTAGAGAGCCATTTCAAACAATTGCAGAGATTATTAAATGAAATGTGCAAATTTTAATATTTTACATCTCCAGTTTTTGTGAAAAAAATTGAAGCCCTGCTTTCTATAGTTATTCATCTGTTATTTAGTTTATATATTTGTTATTGAACAACTAAATATGCATATCCTTAAAAACAATTAATGCATTTATCTAGAACCATGACAAAAATTATCTTATACACAATTCTAGAATTATAAATTTTTTCCACAGAATTGCTTTTTCTTTATTTTTTAGTGTGGTAAAACATACTTATAATAATTTCCATTTTAAGCATTTGTAAACATATAATTGCACCGACATAATTGCATCCACAATACTGCATAACTGCTACCTCTATTTATAAAACTTTTTGATCATCCTAAACATAAACGCTGTACCCATTAAGTATTAATTTCTCATTATTCCTTCCCCCAACCCCTGAACCCCATTTCTGTTAACCTCTAATCTACTTCTGTCTCTGAAATATTCTTTTTCTTTTTAATTTATTTTAATTTATTTGTAATTGTCCCATGATAATTGTATATATGTATGTAGTACAATATGATATTAGGGTACACTTACACTGTATTCAGTGATGGTACATTTATGTAGTACAATAAGATATTTGGGTACATTTACACTATATTCAGTGATCGTGTTTAACATATCGATCACCTCAAACATTGCCATCTCTTTGTGTTAGGAACATTCAACATTCTCTTTACTGGCTATTTGAAGTTATACAGTAATTTCTTGTTGGCTGTGGTCTCCCTATATAGTTATAGAACACTAGCTCTTATTCTTCCTATCTCTCTACAATTTTGTATACATTGACCACCCTCTCCCATCCTCCTTCCCCTTCCAAATCTCTAGTAACTACTATGCTACTTTCTACTTCTCTGAGATCAACTTTTTTTAGGTTGCACATACGAGTGAGAACATCTAGTATTTCTCTTTTTGTGCCTGGCTTATTTCACTTAACATAGTTTTCTCCAAGCTCATCCACATTGCTGTAAATGGCAGAATTTCATTCTTTTTCATGGCTGAATAGTGTTCAATTTTGTTTAGATATCACATTTTCTTTTTCCAATCACCTGTTAATGAACATTTATTTAGGTTGTTTCCAACACTTGGCTATTGTGAGTAGAGCTGCAATAATCACGGGAGTGCAGGTATCCCTTCAACATGATGATTTCCATTCTTGTGGATATCTATCCAATAGTGAGATTGCTGGATTTTATGGCAGTTCTATGTGTAGTTGTTTAAGAAATACCCATACTGTTTTCCATAATGGTTGTACCTACCAATAGTGTGTAACAGTTCCCTTTCTATGCATCTTCACCAGCATTTGTTATTTTCTGCCTTTTTGATAATAGACATTCTAACTAAAGTAAGATGATATCTCATTGTGGTTTTGATTTGCATTTCTCTGATGATTAGTGATGTTGAGCATTTTTTCATAGACCTGTTTGTTATTTGCAAGTTTTCTTTTGAGAAACATCGTTCAGCTCATTTGCCCATTTTTTAACCAGATGATGATGATGATGATGATGATGATTATTATTATTATTTTACTATTGAGTTGGTTGAATTCTTTGTATATTCCCAAGTTGGGTGCATAATTTGCAAATATTTTCTCCCATTCTGCAGGCTCTCTTTTTGACTTGTTGATTATTTCAAAGCTGTGCAGAAGTCTTACTTTGATATAATCTTGTTTGTTTACTTTTGCTCTTTTTTGCCTGTGCTTTAGAAGTCTTATTTATAAGATCTTTGCTTAATCCTATATCCTGAAGTATTTCTGCTGTGTTTTCTCCTAGAAGTTAGTTTTTGGTTTTACATTTAAGTTTTCAGTGCATTTTAAGTTGATTTTGGTGTATGGTAAGAGGTAGGAGCCTCTTTTCATTCTTCTGCATATGGATTTCCAATTTTCCCAACACCAATGTATGTATGTACTTGGCTAATTTGTCAAAAACGAGTTTACTGCAGGTACATGGATTTTCTGGATTCTCTACTCTATTCCATTGGTATATGTGTCTATTTTTTGTGCCTGTAACCATGCTGTTTTGATTACTATATCTTTGTAATATATTTTGAAGTCAGGAAGTGTGATGCCCTCCACTTTGGTTTCTTTTTCTCATAATTGCTTTGGGTATTTGAGGTCTCTGCTCTTCCATATAAATTTTTGATTTTTAAAAAAATATCTGTAAAGTTTGTTATTGACAGTTTTATGGGGATTGCATTGCACCTATAGATTGCTTTGGGTATTACAGTCATTTTGATGATATTAATTTTTCCAATCCATGAGCATTGGATTTCTTTCCCTTTTGTGTGTGTGTCTTCTTTAATTTCTCTATCAGTGTTTTGTAGTCTTCTTTGTAGAGATCTTTCACCCCTTTGGTTAAATTTATTCTTAGGTATTTTTGTTGTTGCTGCTGCTGTTGTAAATGAGACAGATTTTTTGATTTCTTTTTGTGCAAGTTCATTATTGGTGTATAGAAATGCTACTGCATTTTCGTGTTTATTTTGTATCCTGCAATTTTACTGAATTTCTTTATCAAGCCTTGGAGGGTTTTTTTTGTTGTTGTTTGTTTTTCTTTTCTACAAAATCATGCCATTTGCAAACAGGGACAGCTTAGCTTCCTCCTTTCCAACTTGGATGCCCTTTTTTTCTTTCTCTTGCCTAATTACTCTTGCTAGGACTTCCAGCACTATGTTGAACAAAAGTGGTGAAAGTGGGCATCCTTCTTTTGTCCCAGCTGAAAATTTTCCCCATTCAGTATGATGTTAGCTGTGGGTTTTCTTGTATTACTATAATTTCCTTCTATACCTAATTTGTTAAGAGTTTTTAACATGAATGGCTGTTGAATTTTATTAAATTCTTTTTCTGAAACTATCAAGATAATTATATGGGCTCTTTTTTTCCCTCTCTCTCTATTGATGTAATGCACTACATTTATTGATTTGCATATATTGAAACATCTTTGCATCCCTAGGATAAATCCCACTTGATCATGATGTACAAACTTTTTGGTGTGCTGTTGGATTTGGTTTGCTAGTATTTTATTGAAGATTGCATCTATGCTCATTAGAAATATTGGCCTGTATTTCTCTTTTTCTGTTTTGCCCTGCCTAGTTTTGGTATCAGGATAACACTGGCTTCATAGTATAAGTTTGGAAGAATTCCCTGCACTTCAATTTTTTGAAGTAGTTTAAGAAGAATTGGTATTAGTTCTTTAAATGTCTGGTAGAATTTATCAGTAAAGCCATCTGCTCCTGGGCTTTTCTTTATGGAGAAACTTTTTATTACTGATTCAATCTCCTTACTTGTTGTTGGTCTATTTATATTTTCTATTTCCTCTTGGTTCAGTCTTAGTAGGCCACATGTGTCCAGGAATTTATCCCATTTCCATTAGGTTTTCATATATTTTGGTATATACTTGTTCATAATAATCTCTGATGATCTTTTATATTTTGGTGGTATCAGTTGTAATGTCTCCTTCTTGCATTTCTGATTTTATTTATTTGAGTCATTTCTCTTTTTTTCTTGGTTAGTCTGGCTAAGGGTTTGTCAATTTTGTTTAGCTTTTCAAAAAACAATTTCTTATTTGATCTTTTGAATTGTATTTTAGACCCAATTTTATTTATTTCTGCTCTGATTTTTATTTCTTTTCTTCTAATTATTTTGGGTTTGGTTTGTTCTTGCTTTCTACCTTGAGGTGCATTATTGGGTTTTAATTTGATATCTTTCTATTTTTTTGATGTAGGCATTTACTGCTTTAAACCATCCTCTTAATACTGCCTTGACTGTATCCCATAGGCTTTTATAAGTTGTGTTTTTGTCCTCATTTGTTTCAATAACTTTTTCAATTTCCTTCTCAATCTCTTCTTTTAACCATTGATTGTTCAAGGATATGTTTAATTTCCATGTATTTGTGGAATTTCAAAAGTTATTTTTGTTATTGATTTATAGTTTTATTTCATTGTGGTCAAAAGAAATACTTGATATGATTTTTTTTAACTTGTCAAGCCTAGAGTTGTTGCCCAGCAAATGGTCAATTGTGGAGAATGTTCCATGTGCTGCTGATAAGAATGTGTACTCTGCAGCTGTTGGATAAAATGCTCTGTAAATATCTATTAGGTCCATCTGGTCTATGAAGCCATTTCTTTCTTTCTTTTTTTTTAAATGGCTGGTTGGTATGACGATCCAAACCTGTGAGCTTGGTGTTATAAGGCTGGGTTCTAACCAAGTGAGCTAAACAGCCAGCCCTAAGCCTGATATTTCTTTGTTGATTTTCTGTCTCAATGATCTATCCAATGCTGAGAGATGTGTGAAAGTCCCTCCAGTTATTATTGTGTTGGCATCTATCTCTCCTTTTAGATCTGATAATATTTGCTCTATGTATCTGGTTGCTCCAATATTGAGTGCATATATATTTATAATTGTTATATCCTCTTGCTGGTATGATTGCTTTATCATTATATAATGTCATTCCTCTTAGTACAAATTTTGATTTAAAGTCTACTTTTTCTTATAGAATAGCTACTTTTGCTCACTTCTGTTTTTCATTTGGTTGGAATATCTTTTCCCATCCCCTCACTTTCGGTCTATGTGTGTCTTTGTAGGTGAGGTGTGTTTCTGGTAGGCAGCATAGGGATGGGTCATTTTTTGTTTGTTTTTTGTTTTTTGGTTTTATTTATTTATTTTTAAAAACTCATTCAGCCAGTCTATGTCTTTTAATTGGGGCATTTAATCTTTTTACCTTCAAAGTCATTAATTATACATTAAGTGCTACTCCTGCTATTTTGTTGGTTGTTTTCTGATTGTTTTGTGTATACTTTGTTCTTTCTCTCTTATTGTTTACCCTTGTGGTTTGGTGGTTTTCTGTATTGATAAGGTTTGATTCTTTTCTCTTTGTAATTTGTGTATCTACTCTGCTAGTACATTTTATATTTTCAGGTGGTACCATGAGAGTCATTTCCTCTCTTCTAGATGTAGTACTCCCCTAAGTATTTTTTAAAAGGCCAGATTGGTGGTAATAAATTCCATGAATTTTTGTTTGTCTGAGAAAGACTTTATTTCTCCTTCACTACTGAAAGATAATAATTATCCTCAAAGAATCAGAAATCACTGACTTGCAAGAAAAGGAATTCAAATTAATAATCTTAAAGAAGCTGACTGGGACACAAGAGAATGAAAAACAACTCATTGAATCAGGGCATTGAAGCCTTTCTTGTGAGTGCATTGGGGTGACCATGAAGACTTTAGGCTGGGGAAGCTCTGTGGCTACTGATCCCCAGAACAGGGCATGCTTCCACAGGGGTTTAAAGATGGTGAGGTACTACATCAGCTTGGGCCATGAGGATGGGGGCTACAGAGTGCACTGTATGTGTTTCTGTTCTAGACAATGCAGAGCCCATGCTCCAAACCCAGAGAAACAGAAAGATAGCTTTGCTGGGCATAATATTTCTTTTGGCAGGTTGTTCTCATCAGTACTTCAAATATATCATCTCATTCTACCCTGGCCTATGGTGATTCTGCTGAGAAGTCTGCTGTTAGTCTAATGGAGATCCCCTTTTCAGTAACTTAATGCTTTTCTCTTACTGTTTTTAGAATTCTCTCTGCCTTTAACTTTTGACAGTTTGATTACACATTATTTGTTTTCTTTGGTTATTTCAAAACAGTTATCTTCAAGATCAGAAATTCTTTCTTCTGCTGATCTAGTCTGTTGTTGAAACTTTATGAAGTGTTTTTTTAAATTTTACTGAAAATATTCTTCAATTCCAAGATTCCTCTTCCATATTTTTATGGTATCTATTTCTTTGTTAAATTTCTTATTTGGATTATAAGTTTTCCAGATTTCATTGAATTGTTTTTCATTCTCTTGTATTCCAGCCAGCTTCTTTAATATTATTATTTTGAATTCCTTTTCTTGCAAGTCAGCAATTTCTGATTCTTTGAGGTCAGTTATTAGAGCATGCTGTGGATTGACTTGTGTCCCTCAAAGTCCATGTATTAGAAACTTACCCCCACTGTGACACTGTTAAGAATGTGGGAGATCCTATTACAGTAATTGAAAGGTGGGGCCTTGAAGAGATGATTAGATTGTGAGGACCATGCCCCAGGAAATGGATTAATAAGTTGATTTAATGGTTGTCATAGGTGTGGCTCTAAGGGCTTAAAAGAAGAGTGCACCAGGAGCTCTCTCTCTGCTCTGCAGTTCTTACCATGTGACACCTTGCATTGCTGTAAAGACATCACCAAAGAAGGCCCTCACCAAATGTGTTCCCTGGACTTTGGACTTTCCAGCCTCTGCAACTGTAAAGAACAAATAGTGTTTCTTTACAAGTTATCCAATTCCACATATTTTTAATAAACAACAGAGATGAGACTAATTCAGATCATTATTGTGTTTCTTTGGTGGTGCCATGCTTCCTTTTGTGTGTAGGCATGATTGTTGTTTCCCTGCCTTGATATCTGTGCATCTGGTGGAACAGTCACCTCTTTGAATACTGTAGAGGGCTGCATAGGGAAGGACTTTCACCTGTAAATATGTCTTTTTTGTTTTGGTTGGGTAGAATATGAAGCCACTAGGCCAGGCTGCAGAGAGGAAATCCTGCCAGCCACTTCTCCAGCAGTGATCAAGGCTGCTAGATAGGGAGGCCCAGCCAGATGCTTCTCAAGAAGTGGGTGAGGCCACAAAGAAGATCTTCCAAGAGGGGACCCCTGCCATCCACTTCTCAGAGGTGGGCAAGACCTCTAAGCTGGACCATTGAGGATGAGACCTCCTGCTGCTTCTCTGGGAGGGCACAGATGTGCTTTATTTCCACTTGCCTGGGGGTATATTTGTTAGGGTGGGGACCTGTGAGCTGTTTTCCTGGGTTTGGAGCATGGGCACATAGCATTCAGCCCACTGGTGGGGTTGAGAGTAAGGAATGAGTATCTATGTGTCTGATCTCTGGCCAAGACATGGGGTTTGCATCAGTTCAGCAGCCCTGGCTGGAGTTGGCTTTCCAGTTATGCAAGGCTAGGGTAATAGCCATCTCTGGGTCCAGGCCTCAAGCCAATGGGATCAGGGCATTGAAGACTTTCTTCTGATTGCATTGGGGTGATTGTGAAGCCTTTAGGCTGGGGAAACTCTGTGGCTATTGGTCCCCAGAACAGGGCATGCTTCCACATGGGTTTAAAGATGGTGAGGTACTATATCAGTTTGGGTCACAAAGGTCGGGGCTAGGGAGTGCACTGTATATGAGTTCTTGTTCTAGAGCAATGCAGTGCATGTATTCTAGGCTGCTCCCGTCACTTGGCTCCAGGCTTGCAGGGGCTGTGGAATCCTACTGCAGGCCTCTGTGGTGAGGATGGGAGTTGGTATGGGCCTTCTGCCTACCTTTTCACCTGCCAGGAAAAGTCTCTCCTATGCCAATCCCAGTGTTGGAGACTTGTCATATGAGACTGTGTTCCTCTGTCTCCTATCTTTGTTGTCATCCAGGGCTTTTATGCTACATAGGAATCTCATCAGTTTCCTGCTGCACTCCTGCAGTCTCTCACAGACACTTCCATCAATATTTAGCTGTCTATTAGTTGCTTTGGTACTTTTTTTGTACAACAAATACACTCTGGGCACCCTCTAGTTCACCATTGTGCCCAAAAATGTATTTGAAGAGAAAATTTGAGCCTGAATGATTAATTCAATGTTAAACATGTTCAAGAAGTGTTTCATAGACATTTCAGAGGAAATGTCTAGAAGATAGTTGTATTTGGCATTCAAGAAGAGAATGCAGATTATTTTTGACTTAGGCAGTTGTCAGCATGCACAAAGAAATGGCCCTCATGTGAGTAGAATGATATAAAGCAGAAATTTTGTTGTATGAGAAGAGAAGAAAGTTTTGGCATCATCTTGGGAGGACATGTAAAGAGTGGTAGTAAAGGATGATATAACAAAGAAAAATAAAAGTGAATATATCTTAAGTGGGAGGAAGATAACTGAAATCATGTCATAAAAAACAATGAAAAGACTGCTTCAAGATAAAGCAGTTATCAGGGGTCTAAAATCCTCTTGAGACATAGGTAAAATAGGATTTAGCAACAAGTGGGATATGGGTGTCCTTGATGAGAGCAGTTTAAAGGATTGGAGAGTTTGAAAGCCAAATTTAAGTGGGTTGGGAAATGCACAAGCAGTGAAAAAATGAGACAAAGAGTCTAGGTAACTCCTTAAGGAAGATATTTTTTCTGGAAAAAATAAGTAAAAGAAGTAGCAGAAAGGAGAAGACAGTTTCAGCAGAAGTTTTTTTTTTTTGTTTGTTTCTGAGGGTGGAAAGAAAAGATGATTTTTAAAGGATTATGGAAAAAAACTGGTAGAAAGCGATTGGGAAATGAGAAAAAGGTGGCTAATTAATAACTCAAGGCTTCTCCAGAGAAGGCAGGTAATGGAGTTTGGTTGTGTTGTCCCCTCCAAAACTCATGTGGAAATTTAATCTCCAATGCGGCAGTGTTGGAAACTGATTGAGTAATGAGGGTGGATCCCTCATGAATGGATTCAAGCTCTCCCTGGGGAGGGGTGATTAATGAGTGAGTTCTCATTCTATTAGTTCCTGTGAGAACTTGTTGTTTATAGGACCATGGCATCTCCACTCTCACTCTCTCGCTTCCTCTCTCTTGCGTCCTCTCACCATGTGATCTGCTTGTACCTGCCAGCTGCCTGCCAGTTTCTGCCATGAGTAGAAGCAGCCTGAGGCCTATGCCAGATGCAGCTGTCCCAGAATCATAAGCCAAATAAATCTCTCTTCCTTATAAATTACACAGTCTCAGGTGTTTCTGTTATAGCAACACAAAGCGGACTAAAACATAAAATTGGTACCAGAAGTGGGGTGTTACTATATGGATACCTGAAAATGTGGATGCAGCTTTGGTACTGGGTAATGGGCAAAGGTTGGAGGAGTTTGGAGGACTTAGAAGAAGACAGAAAGATGAGGGAGAGTTTGGAATGCCTTAGAGACTTATGTGGTGGCAAGCAGAATGTTGATAGAAATGTGCATAGTAAAGACCATGTGGATGATGAGGTCTCAGATAGAAATGAGGAACTTACTGGGAATTAGAAAAAAGATCACCCTTGCTACACCATAGCAAGGAATTTGGCTGCATTGTGTCCATGCCATTGGACTTTGTGGAAGGTGGGACTTAAGAGTTGTGAAGCAGAGTATCTGGAAGAAGAAATTTCCAAGCAGCAAAGCATTAAGGATTCTGCATGGTTATTTCTAACAGTGTATGCTGAGTTATGGCAGAAAAGGCATGATGTAAAGCCAGAATATAAAACGGGAGCAGAGAGTAAAGATTTGGAAAATTTGCAGCATAGCCATGTGGTAGAAAAGCAGAGAGCATGAAATGGTGTAGTCCAGTGACTATCAGCTAAGAAGATCAGTACAAAGGAAAGGGATTATCAAGAGAAGCAGAAAAAGGTCCTGAAGGCATTTCAGAAGCCTCTGGGGCCCATCCTTTCATTTCAGGCCCAAAGGCCTAGGGAGAGAGAATGGTCTTGGCAAACATGCCCAAAGCACCCTCCATGGGCTCGCTGCCCAGGGCCACCTGGAGAAGCTGCTTCCAGCACCAGCACCCCAGCTGCTTTGGCTGCTCTAGCTGTGGCTAAATTGGCCCCAGGTGTGGCTGGACCCGCAGCTTTGGAAAATACAAGTCAGAAGTCTTGTGGTGCGGCATCAATGTGGTGTCAGGTCTGCAGGCTCACCGAATGCCAGAGCTGGGAAGGCATGAAAGCCTCCACGCAGATTTCAGAGTATATATGGAAAAGTCTGGGGGCCCAGGAAGAGAACTATCATAGGGGTGGAGTCACCGCAGACAGCCTTCGCTAGAGCAATGCCAAGCAGAAATGTGGGGTCAGAGTTGCAGCAAAGAAACCCCAACAGTGCCATGCCTATTGGAGCCATGAGAGCGGGACTGCCATGGAGACCCCAGACCTGTGGAGCTACCAGAGTGGAACATCAGCTTGGGAGAGCTGAAGTGTGGCCTGAGACCAGGAAAGCCATAGTAGGGGAGCTCCCAAAAAACTTGGGGACCCAACCCCACACCAGTGTTCAGAGGCAGTTGAACATGGAATCAAGGTACCTGATTCTCCAGCCTTGAGATTTAATGCCTGCCCTGCTGGGTTTTGGACTTGTTTGGGACCTGTTTTTCCTTTCTTCTGGCCTATTCCTCCATTTTGGAATGGGAATGTATACCCAATGTCTGTTCGACCATTGTATCTTGGCAGCAGATAAATTTGGTTTTGTTTTTCAGGTTTACAGCTGGAAGGACTTTTGCTTTTGGTCTCAGATGAGACTTTGGACTTTTTGACTTTTAAGTTGGTGCTGGAGCAAGCTAAGACTTTTGGGACTGTTGGGATAGGATAATTGTATATTGTATGTGAGAGTGACATGAGTTTTGGGGGGCCAGGGGTGGAATGATGGAGTTTGGATGTGTTGTCCCCTCCAAAACTTATGTGGAAATTTAATCTCCAATGTGGCAGTGTTGGAAACTGACTGAGTCATGGGGGTGGATCCCTCATGAATGGATTCATGCTTTCCCTGGGGAGGGGGGATTAATGAGTGAGTTCTTACTCTATTAGTTCCCATGAGAGCTTGATGTTTATAGGACCCTGTCAACTCCTCTCTCACTCTCTTACTTCCTCTCTCTTGCTTCCTCTTGCCATGTGATCTGCTTGTACCCGCTGGCTTCCTGCCACTTTCCACCAAGACTAGAAGCATCCTGAGGCCCATACCAGACGCAGCTGTCCCAGAATCATGAGCCAAATAAACCTCTTTTCCTTATAAATTACCAAGTCTTGGGTATTTCTGTTATAGCAACACAAAATGGACTAAAACAGCAGGGAAGGGAATTCTGGAGCCCAGAAGAAAGGTTGAGGACAGATGCAATGGGATTTGCAGATTTAGTCATAGGAAATTCAAGATTTCTAGTCAGAGGGGCTTCTGTTTAGTCTTGAATTTGAATTTTCTCCTGTAATTCTCAGCAGTCCAGATGCAGGCAGAAAGAAGAGAGTCTGTTGAATCTATCTAGGATTGGGAAACTTCTAGGTCGTGTTATGAATAGATAGCAATCATATAAAAATCAAGATACTTATAATAATAGCTGAATTGAATAACCATATACAGTAGAATACAAACTGCATAGATAAACAGTGATAAATTCCATACAACAGACATTTGGGGAGTGCTCAATACCACCCCTTCCTCAGAGATGACTCCTGCATTCTTGTTTGTACTCATGACCCTGTACTCCTGATCCTAGCTGACGATGAATTGTACACATGACCTATGCTCTGTCATTCAGATTATCTCATAAAAATTAGAAATTAACTTACAAACATTAAAAAAAATTACTTGTATTGATATTTGGTCTAACAGCAAATAAGAGCTAGATGAATAATTTTTTGCCTCATTTAAAGAAGAGAGAAATGTTTTGTGCAGTGAGATAAAATAAAGCAGACAAGAAGTAGAAGTAGATATGAGAATTTTCTCAGCTCCATTCAAAATAATATGGGAGAAAAGGAAGGGGAGATGTTGCTTTGCCCCCTATGGCTTTGTCACCCCACTTCCCCTGGGTGATGGAGACACAAGGATTACTCAAAGTCCATCTCCTCTGAGCAGTGAGAAGCCCTGAAGTGGTTAACTTTCCTGGGACACTCCAGCAAGAGGCATCCCTTCCTTAGGAAAATTAACCCCGAATTGAGGTTCTCTTCCTGCATTTATTTTCCAGACAAGGAAGTTACAGGAAGAGAACATAGGTGGGGTTATAGTTTAACAATACAGGCTGGTAACTTTCAGTGAAACAAGTCAGATGACATTCCATTAGACAATTAATTGATCTTATAGCAATTTCTCAGTATCTTTACATAACAATCAGTAACTAGTCTGTCCTTGAGCCAGCAACCTTGCTGTGCCACAAATCCTTATCTTACACCAGAGACTTTATAGCCTGAAGAAAATTTCCAGTCCTCTGCAAGGTCAATATTTGAAACTGCAAGGCTTTGGAAAATCTGGCCCTGTGAAGTATATTTGCTTTATAGTATATTCCACATCTCCTTCATTTTATTTATTTAAAAGAAAAAAGCAAAAGCTATGGATCAGGTTGGCACGGTTAAGACAAAAGCATTTAAAGCAAAGTTGGTATCATTTAGCATGGCAAGTCCTTTTAATTTACTTCAGGTGAGGACTGATGATGTCATCATCTCTCAGGGTGGCTGCAGGGGCATCATTCCAGGTGCTGTGAATTGGGTGTAATTACCAATTGCTGAAACTCCGGAATGGGATTCTGCTCCTTATAATAGTTTATTCTGAGTCCAGAGAGGTTGTTATTATTAGTTTGCCTGTCCAGGACATTACTGCTTTCAAAGCATCTAGTATTTTGTAAAATTTTTGATTAATTACAAGTCTTTTGTTTAAGAATAGTATGTCTCATCCAAGTTGCAAACACCCTCTTTAAGGCCAGGAAAATTTAGAGAACTGATTTTGTAGAGAAGACATTATTTCCCCCTTTATGATCAAGGCATACCTTATAAAAGCATTGATGATCAATATCTTGATTGAAAAGGTTTTACTTTTCTTTGTACAAATCTCTCAGTGTTGGGAAGGCTCTTTTCCAGGTGGTGATTGAAAGAAGCATCTCAGCTCACTTTCTTTCAGTGATCTGTCCCCACGTCGGGGGGTAAAGATGAACAGCAGGATAAAGCAGCAGGTTAGGCCAAATTACAGCAAACATGAAAGAGAGATCAGCAACTTGGAAGCGAGACATGCTATCTTATATCCAAAGTTCTAAATTATATCCTGTTATAAAGAGAGAAAGTTAATTTTCATTGAACTTATAAAAATAGCCACATTGCCATAATAATCATAAGGATACTTAAAGTTACTAAATTTTGGGAGGATCAAATAGGGAGAAAATAAATGCTTTTACTTCTGTTTAAATGACATTTTACGAAACTGTTGTTAGTTATAGATAGCTTAAGAGAGAGTTTTCTTACATTTGGAAAACATTAGGAGACCCAGTAATGTTTTAAAATAAGGAAAGTGTAAAGACTCATAATTCTTTTTAATTAATTTACCAATTAACTTTTGCTGTTTTGACTTTTGTGAACAATTTCACAAACCCATCAGTTTCTTCATTAGAATTTCGGAACTTTAGTTTAAAACTATGAACTCAAAGTTTGTCGGAAAACTACCTATTAGAGTTTTTTCATGAAATATTTGAAGACATAACATTTTAAAATTATAATTAAACCAAGATTATGACCAGTAGCATTTATATCAAGACACAGATATTTAAGAACCTTACAAGATTTGGGAACACACATCCATAACATCTTCAGTACTGACAATGCTTTCCCATATAGTCTAATTTATTTAATAAGCCAATTAATTTTGATACATTTTTTATATATCCTTTGAGAAACTCCAGGGCCCTTGGAATTCCTTAAAGTTAAAGTTAAAATGTTGAGCTTTCAGAATTTGGTTTTGGAAAGTTTTGTTAAATAACAAAAGACTTAAAACACTTAGTTGAATAAAATCACAAATTATTACAAAAAGTAGTACCAAAGTGACAGAGGGTTTCAAAGGCAGAGTGCACAAGAAATTATCATGAAATAAGTTTTCTAAACCAGTTATCTAAGGGACAAAGAAAACCTTTTACAACTTTGCACAAAGAGCAGTTAAGTGAAAAGACCTTTAGTAATCCTGTTTGGTTAGTAAACCCAGGCAATGATGTGTGCTGATAAGAACATTTTTATACAACCAGGTTAGTAAAAAGGTATCCATTTATCAGAGCAAATTATCCAAAGCCCAGTTTGAGTTTTAGCTATATTTACCAAATACACATTTATGGTTTCCCAGCCCAAAACTTGGTGTATTAGAACTATACCCTTATCAGTAAATGCTAACTAGGGCCTATGCAATATTTGGCATAGGTTTCTTTTCACTAGCCATTTCATGTCCCAGGTCTCCACATGGCATTTAGAGCCAAGTGGAATCCAGAGGCAGAGGGCAGTATTCACTGTCTATGTCTAAAAGATATTGCTTCTCCCAGCATGGACAGGAGGCAGAGCTGAGATAACAAAGAGACATATTGACCTAGAGACAAATTTAGGTAAAAGGTTTGAATCAAATTTTGAAAATATATTTATCAAAACTTTAGAAGATTTAAATCACATGAATTTGGTAAGTATACTTATTTATTTAATGAGTGTGCATTAATTATAAGCCAATTTGGTACCTTGCACATAACACAATTACACAAACAGACATGAACATATAGACATAACATAAAGCTTACACACGCATATATGCAGACATAAACAACAAGAACAAACAAGGATCTTATAGGTTTTGTTCAAGATATAAAGAAAGCTCACTAGTAAAAAGGACAGTCAGGTTTAGATTGTGGTTTTTTTTTTTTTTTTAATGACTTATTGGTGAGGCCTCACCCTGTTTACGTTAACAGATTTACATTGTAAAGCAAAGTATACAAGTCTTTTCAAGAAGATGCAGAGAAGACCCTCTTCCTTTAAGAAAATAGCATAGAATTCTACCATAGGATTTTGTGAAGAAATACATAGATGAGACTAGAAGAGAATTTAGAAGTCTTTCTAAAACAACCAAGTTGATGCCAGAAAGTTTGAGACCATCTAGTTAAACAGGTAGATTTTAGGTTAGTCTTTGTTTCTCAAATGGGTTACTGAGCTCAGGAGCTGAGCCACCAATCAGAGATGAAACCATTTGACTCTTGAGGTTTTTAGGAGAAGAGCAGTAGACCCAAAAGGGGTCTGTTGGGCACCGTGGCTGCTTTTTTTCATAAAACTCCAGAGTCTTGAGCGAAAAAGAATAGTGCATGCAGTTAAGAGAAGAACCACTGCTTTTAAGAGAGGAGAGAAGCATTGTGCAGATAAGAAAGAAAAACATGCTCAAACAATACCAGCACTGTAAAGAAATATTAACTTCTTTTACTTCAGATTGTCCAATTAAAAGTTCTCTCAGTCACTGGCAAATATTAAGTTTTATCCTTTTTTGGTGACATAAACATGTCTTAGTTTTTTGGTAAGGTCTTGGATAGGTTTCAGAGCGACTTGGCATAGATTCCTAGTTGTTAGGTGGGAAGCCTTAATGAGACCCATTGCATAATTAAGCAGTGACCAATTTGTTCCCAAATTTTTATGTTAAGGCTCCTTTCCTTGAGATATCAAGGACATGGTTGTTTAATATCCACTAACAGTTTTACAAGCTGCCATTCAGTTACTTACAGCCTGCTGCTTTAAGGAGACATTGGTGTTGTAATGTATGTTCAGTCTCCCCTTTTGTTAACAAATTATCCATATTTTAAAAGTAAAGAGAAGGAAAAAATATCTTTGGGGTTGAAAAGACCTAACTTTGACCTGCCACAGGCGTGCAATCACTAATCAAAAGCCACCTGTGATTCCCTTACCAGAATGCATCTCCCTTATTAGGGACTCCCTTGCCAGGATGAATTGGATGTCCTTTTCCTCTCCAATACTTGGCAGGTCAGTCTCTAATCCATGGATAACTTCCTCACACGGGACACCATTTTGTTGCTTTGCTTCCCACGGATTTGTTACCCACTTCCCCTGGGTGATGGAGCCACAAGGATTACCCAAAGCCCATCTCCTCTGAGCAGTGAGAAGCTCTGAAGTGGTTAACTTTCCTGGGACCCTCCAGCGAGAGGCATCCCTTCCTTAGGAAAGGGGTTCTCTTCCTGCATTTATTTTCCAGACAAGGAAGTTACAGGAAGAGAACATAGGTGGGGTTATAGTTTAACAAAGGCTGGTAACTTTCAGTGAAACAAGTCAGATGACATTCCATTAGACAGCAGTTTCTCAGTATCTTTACATAATAATCAGTAACTAGTCTGTCCTTGAGCCAGCAACGTTGCTGTGCCAAAAATCTTTATCTTTCACCAGGGACTTTATAGCCTGAAGAAAATTTCCAGTCCTCTGCAAGGTCATTATTTGAAACTGCAAGGCTTTGGAAAACCAGTCCCTGTGAAGTATATTTGCTTTATAGTATATTCCACAGGGAGAGGGAAAGAAAGAGAGACAGACACAGGGAAGAAACAGAAAGACAGAAAGATAAGCAGAGAAAAAAATCTAATGACTTTCCACTCCCTGGCTATGATCTGCTAACACATGCATTGCAATCCCTGAATTTGTGTTCCATGATAATCCTTATTTTGAAGTATAAATCCCCCCCCCCTTTTTTGCACTTATTGTAAGTGCCACAGCTGTGGTAGGCTGACATTGACTCCCAACAATATCAGTACCTAATCCCTGGAACCTGCAAATGGTTTCATATTTCGAAAAAAGGTCTTTGAGGATGTGATTAAGTAAATCATTTTGAGATAGATATATTATCCTGGGTTGTCCAGTTGGCCGCTAAATGCAACCACATGTGCCCTTATAAGAGGGTAGCAGAAGGAGACTGGACACATACAGAGGTGAAGGTGATATGAAGACAGAGACAGACATCAGTGTGCTACAACCACAAGCCAAGGATTGCCAGCAGCCACCAGAAACTGGAAATTGCAAGGAATGGATCCTCCTCTAGAGTCTTCAGAAGTAGCAGAACCTTTCCAACACCTTGATTTCAGCTCAGTGAAACCGATTTTGGACTTCTTACTTCCAGAACTATGTACATTGTTTCAAGCCACCAATTTTTTAGTAATTTGTTACAGAAGCCACAGGAAACTAACAGTTGGTTTCTGCTACTTGCATGAAAAAGAATCTGAAGTCAAAGAAGTCTGACAGAGAATATAGAAGACTCAATAAATTGGAATAATTTAGGATATTCAAAAAAATACATATGCTGAAAGAAGCTGATCAAATGTTAAGTTGGAAGTATAGAGTATTAAGTTCTACATGTGGGGTGTCAAAATTTGTTACTTCAGAGGTGAAACAATTCTGGGTAATGAAGATGACCAGGGAGTTGCCACTAAAATGGAGAGAGGGAACAGATCTTTGGAGATGAGATGGATAAACATATACGGTTAGATAAATGTATATTGACAATGAAGTAATAGAGGATTATGGCAGGTGCAGGGATAACAAGAAAAAGTGCCCAATGCTAAGGCCTTCATAAGTTTGGCAAATTTATTAGGAGTCTTATAGATAAAAGCCATGGAGAATAAAGTTGTTATAGCCACAAGGCATAAGAAATAGATATTTATAGTAAAAATAAGTATAAATGCAATTGTCAAAAAACAATCATCAGTCTTCAAAGTACAATCAAAATGGAAAAAGCACACTGAGTCTATCTCTTCCACTAATTACACCTAAAATTTCTGAATAAAATGTTTACAGCAGCTATCAAAGACTTTTGAAAGGTGGATAAGAGCAGCCAGCATCAGCAGCAAAGGAGCATCGCCCTTGGGGCAGCATGAGGCAGCAGTATCCCCTGTGGAATAGAGCTTTTGTGACTTTCCTGGCCCTATTCCAGGCAAACATCAGCAAAGATGAGGCAATCTCTCCTTTCCAGCCAGTTGAGGTGGTGGCCCCTGCAGGGCACAGCTCTTCTGACCCTCCTGGCTGTAAACAAGGTAAGCACTAGCAATGAAGCATTGCACTCCCCACCATTGTGGTGGCAGGAGGCCCTGCAGAATCAAGCTCTTTTCCTTCAGCTATACTC
The DNA here is from genome assembly GCF_000696425.1 of Galeopterus variegatus. Classification (NCBI taxonomy): domain Eukaryota; kingdom Metazoa; phylum Chordata; class Mammalia; order Dermoptera; family Cynocephalidae; genus Galeopterus; species Galeopterus variegatus. The sequence continues at coordinate 37,408 of NW_007728385.1, forward strand.
CAGGTAGGTGACAATTTGTTCCTGGCACTGTCCAAACCAGCAGTAATAAGAGACGTTTTGACTCTTCTGACCTACTCAAAGTGAATGCCAGAGATGAAATGACATGCCACCTCCCTCCTTTGTGGGCAAATCTCTTTCTGCCTCCCAGGTCTTAATATAGGCAGCCACCAGCATTAAAGTGGCACCTTCCCACAAGTGTCAGCAGAGAAAGCCCCTGTAGAATGGAAGACTTTTGACTCTCCAGGCCTGACAGTAGTGGCAGCACGTGCAAGGCAGAGCCGTTTTCATTTTCTACCTCTAATCCCAGCAAGATCCAAATAGGTAGCTATGGGAGCTGTGTGACACTAACATCAGCAGCAGCCATGGCAAGAAGTTGCAGGTGGCATCCCCAAAGGTGTTTTCCTCTCTCTTGTTTTCCCCAAGGTAAGCCCAGTCATGTGACGTGCATGTCAGCACAGGGAGGCTAATGTCTGAGCATTTTCCCAGAACACCATGAGGGAGGATCTTGGGAACCAGCAAACAAGTGTGGAGAGGATAATGGAAAGGAGGAAGCTAGAAAAAGGGATTCCTTAAAATCTGTATAGGAATTCCTGGGCTCACTCCCAAACTACACTAACCATTTCTACATAGCAAAGGCTTGAGAATTTTAACAGGACCTAGATATTTATAACATAATATTCAAAATGTATAGTTTAATATCCCAAATTACTCAACATGCCAAAAAAAAAAAAAAAGAAGAAAAGAAAAACCTAAACAACTTTCAGGAGAACAACCTATCAACAGGCACCAACCTTGAAAGGACCCAAAATTCGGAACTACTGGATAAAGACTTCACAGCAGCTATTATAAACATGATGCAAGAAGAACAAATAAAATTATTTGGAATTATTCAATGGGAAAATCGAAGCTCTCAGCAAATAATTAGAAGTCATAAAAATAACAAATGAAAATTTTGTTGTAAAATATATGATGATGAAAATAGAATATTTGATGCTCAATAGCAGAATGTAGAGGGCAAAAGGAAATCAGTGAACTTTAAGATGAGTAGAAATTCTACAATCTGAACAATATGGAGAAAAAAGATGTTTTAAAAATTAACAAAACCTCAGAGGCTTGTCAGACAATATCGATGTGAAACTGTTTATAATTCTTTTATTAGCCCTCTACCAAAAGGGAGAGAGATGCTGTGAATAACATATTTCATGCAGAGAGTGGACCTGGATTGGACATAGACTACATGGTATTTAAATCAGCTATCACGCTGCAAGAACAGTGGGGATGTAAGACAGGACCTCATACCCTGGCAGAACGCAGTATGTTACGAAAGATAATCAAGTGAGAGGTTCACAAAATGAGAGGTAGGTAGAGCATGGACAGGGAAGGAGCACTGCATTCCACCTCACTAAGGAAGGGAAGAAATGTTAACCTTGTCAACTCATAATGTCTCTTTTATAATCTTTTCTAAAACTTATCTTTCATTTTCTTCCTTCAGATGTTTAGATGACTCACTCCATCAACGCATTCAGGTGTTAACTCAAATATCATCTACTCTTTTTTATATGCATTATATTTAAATTGCAAACTACACCCAGCATTGCCTATTCCTTTTCCTGGCATTATTTTACTTTTCAATGCTTATCATCGGTAATGAAACAGAATTTATTTCCATCTATTTGCTTTTTTGCTCTGGCCCCAGAATCTAGAACAGTGCTGGAAAAATATAGGAATTTAGTAAGTATTTATTTAATTGAATTTGATTAAATTGCCTGAGCTCTGCTGATCCTCTTCCTTCTGACAATGATTTTTACGAGTCATTACTACTAAAATCTTATGCTTTGAAATTGTAACAAAACAAAACAAAACAAAAAAGCAAAAAACATAGTTCACTTTAAGTAAGTCTACATTAATTGATTTCCACAGAGACGTTGCTTCCCTCTGAGATGTTCTGCAGTATACTGACTGATGGCTTCACTTGTTTTCCACAGGACTAATGTATGTCATTCTGATCAGGCTACAGCTTTCCTTTGCCACATTAAGTTTGAGGGCAAGGGAAAGAGATCTGTTCCATTTGGGATTGGAACTGAAAATGGGCTCTCCTTCTTATGCAGGGCCTTAACATTTCTTGTGTAATCCCAATAAATATCCCCTTGCAACATTAGCTGGACGCAATTTTGCGTAATCACCTGTCCTGCAAAATAGACCAGGAGACAGATCTGTCTGCAGGAAATCCACTGGGTCGTGTTCTCAGTATCTGTGCACGGTATCTGTGAGGGAATACAACAGGATTGGGAAGAGACAAGGGAGGAGTTGGGTGCAGTAGGAACAGAAGCTTCAGACAACCCCACAGTACATCTGAGATGGGGTAGGGGGTGGGTGGCTCTTCAAAGAAGTTCAGAGTCAGTGCAAGGGGTCTGGGCATATTAACCTTCACTAGCCCTTGGCCCCTCCCAGTGAGGTGTCCTCAAATCTTTGGTGGTCCCACTCTCTTCTGCCAAAGGCAATTCTGGAGGAAACACTCAGCTGTCAGCTACCATCAGGCAATGCACTCTTGGTTCCTGATAGACTGAGCGTCTCCTAGGGGCACACCTAACATCCACCACAAAATTCATACTCGTTTATGGGTTAGCAAGAGAAGATAAGGTGAAAAAAAAAATAGTGGTATAAGAAAGAACAAGATTCCTTTCCTGGAAATAAATAGAACAGTGGGTACAAATGGAGCAGATGGATCTGAGATATAATTTGGTTAAATTAGGGTCTGATCTTAGAAAAAACAAAGCAGCTTCTCTTTCAGTTGAAAAAAGTAATTATTATTATGACATATATTAAATAATTAATAAATCTATTATCTTTACAATAATTAATGCATGCTTTTTTGCAATTATAATTTTATTATAATTGTTATATATATTCATAAGGAAAAACTGTTAAAATATTTTTTAAAAGCATAAGAAGGAAAATAAGAACATATTTCCCTACTACCCAGATGACGATTGTTATAGTTCTTTTGGTTATACCGCAATTCTTATAAAGTGCTAACTTGCTCTCTCTCTCTCTTTCTCTGTCATTTTCTACACACACTACATATGTGTATATACACACAACATATTACATTCATCCACACTATTTTTACCAGAAGGCATGTATTGCTCTATAATGAGTATGTTTTATTTAATATGTCACGAACAATTTAATAACTTTAAGTATTCTTATAACATAATATTCTACTGGTTACACATTATCCGAGTACACAGATGTGTCTTCATTTCTGTATTTCACAAGGTTACCACAATTCATTTAACTGCTCTTGATGTAAACAATAACACTCTCAACTCTTTTCTTTTTTGTTAAGCCTTGGGCAGGTTTCCTGAAACCCAGTTACTGCAAAATATATGACAACATATTCTACATGACATGTTTATAATTCCTCAATATGTTCCTCAGTATGTAAGGAGGCTTTGAGGCAGAATATGTCTTAGAAGGTAATTAACACATTAAAATGTTGAACCACTTAAACATATGATTATTCATATTGTTTAAATTTTGGTGAATCCAATTTTGCATTGTTAAAGAAACTCAATACTATTAACTTCCCTAAGATGGAATATACACTGCTTTTATCTTCATCCACATAACCAACGATTATTAGATATAAAGTTATCTTTCACTTTAAATATTTTCTTTAATAAAAATGCAACATATAGTCAAAGTATTTAATTCTGGGTAGCTTGTTAGCACGATGTATTGCTATTAAAGGCATTAACAGAGGATAATTTAATTGGTGATGTACTAGATAGGAATTCTTGACATTCTTTTACAGTAAGCACATTTTATGTGGTAATAAGGTTTGTCATTACAAATGAAATGCACCACCTGGCACAATTAGCATTATGTTTCTTCTTATTTTTTTAGTATATTCCAGAACTGCAGTACATTATAATTTGCATTGTTATAGCTCAAACAAAACGCTAGAATTTGATTCAAAAACTGTATTACCAGGGTTTGAGGTCATTTGCTGGATCACATTTCAGTTGATTGCCTTGAAATTTTCAAAGAAAGTATAGTTTTGGTAAAATCATCATAGAGGTTTATATATAAGTGGCTAAAATTTTCAGGTAAGAGTAACTGACTCATGTAACCCAGTGAAAATTGGAATGTTATATTAAAATATAAACCCAAGGGCCAGCCCGGTGGCGCACTGCTATAGTGCGCCTCTTGGGAAGCGTGGTGGCGCTCCCGCCGAGGGTTCGGATCCCACATACAGACCGGCCGCTCACTGGCTGAGCGAGGGGCGGGAGCAACACCGAGGGTTGCGATCCCGTGGCCGGTCCTGGTCCGGTACGGGCGCGACACTGAGGGTTGCGATCCGTTGCCGGTCACGAAAAAAATATATATATATATAAACCCAATACAATTAATCATGTTAGTGTGTTCAACTATCTAAAGGTACAATTATAATAATATTCAGCCAAAGCATACATTTTTTCCCCCTACATACCCTGGGAAGATAAAAGGGAATTCTAAGAGGAATGGTCTATTCAACAGGCATGATCTTATTGGTTAATGTGAAATCAGCTCTTAGTAGGACAAATATACCACTATAGGCATTAAACTTAAAACAATGATGAACCCAATAAAACAAAAGTCAAAATACATATAAGAAATCTCTCACTTATTAGGCAGGTCACTAAGAGTATCTTATTTTCTATCTACCAAATTCCATTAAAATCACTGTGGAACATATGAATAAGAATAAACATCTCTAATATCCTGAAGTCTAAAGATAAAATATGCACAAAATAGTATCTGTATTTGGAAAGAAATTATTTGAAGGGTACCAAATGAAGAAACTCTACTGATGGGTGTGGTAACCTAAAGTTTCCAAAATAATAACACACAGCTGGGAATGTGCAACCTTTGCTATATGATTATTGTTTGATCACAGAAAAAGCCATCATTTTATGCTAATAATTTTAAACTCTAATGAAAATAGCAGTTTTTCTTGAAAACTGACTCAAGATGCAGTGGGAAAAATGGAAAATTATTACAAGATTTTAAATAAAGAAAACTGCAAGCAAGAGTTTAATAAATAACTTCAAAAACTAATAAATAGATAGTTTTATAGTAGATTAATAGTGCTTTAAAATGAAAAATTAAAAAGATAAAACTATGTATTTTACTCTAAGGAGAAATAAATAACATTATACCAAATCACTTCTTTGATAAAAATGTATGTGCTTGGTTCTATGGGTATCATGGTAAACAAGAGAGACAAGATCTCTGTCATTATGAAATTTACAAATAAACTGGAAACACATAGCCCAGCATAAAAACAAACAAACAAACAAACAAAAAGTAGACTTGCACCATCCAATATCATAGCCTTTCCCATGTGTAGCTATTGACCACTTGAAATGTGGTGAGTTCAATGGAGATATACTTGCAGTAAGTGTAAAATGTACACTGGATATTGAAGACTTTGTACAAACAAGATTCAAAAATATTTTTAATGGTGTTATGTTAATTGCATTTTGAAACGATCATATTTTGATATTTTATAACAATATTAAAATTTATTTTATCTCTTTGTTTTAATACAGTTACCGAAAATTAGAATTACATATATGCCTGTACATATGATTCACATTATATTTCTGTTGGGCAGTATTACTATAGAATGTTTGTCTTTGTACTGTGTACTATGATAACAATAATAAAATGATATATTTGTTTTGTGTAATATAGAATATACCATGAAGGGGCAACTAAAGAAACCAAGAAGAATAGCGAGTAAAAGTAATAGAAGTTAAGGAGATAACTAATGATGCAATTACTACTGAGCTAAGTATCACCACCAGCTAAAGATGTTTTCTCTAACTCTACATTCCCATCAGCCTGTGTGAGTTTGTTGATAGGCACAGGTCATGGTCAGATTTTTGGAAGTCAAGAAGTGAAAAATAAACCTGTCTATGGCAATGAGAGATGTGAAGTCCTCCATATTTAAGGAGAAAACACAGGATCCTCAAATAGGAGTTGGTCTAAAGAGAAATTTTTGCTCACTGTCAAGATTAAGCTAGAAAAATAGATTTAGACACTAGTGTTCCTAAAGATCTTTATGTCAATGTAGGAAAAGAAATAAAGTGGCAAAGGCTGCAGTGAGATTTATTGTTCTTTTAAGCCAAATCACACAGACTGTATCAGCCTATCTATTCAATCTTCTTCCACTTTATTTTCTTGTTTTTAATCACTTATTGATTTTTATTGGTAAGTAAAAAATACTAATTTTGACAAAATTGAGTAAAAGAAAATTGATTGGATAGTGGATAGTTCAAATTTACACACAGGAATGAGGGACTAGCATGAGAAACAATATATAAATGAGGAATTTGGGGACTTCTAGAAAACAGATATTGTTCACTCATCCCTCTCTCAGGTGCTGATGAAATGAATGTTTTACACATAAATTTTGTCTTTGTGACTCTCAGTCTGGTAGATTGCATTATTGACTCATCTCCTTCTCCTTTATCTACTCTTCTTGCTATTTTACTTTACAAGTCTTCTCATCTCCATGGGGGAAAAGAATTATCCCATGTCTTGACTTTTGCGTTAGCCATGCGATGTGTTTTGGTCAACAGTGTATAGACAGAACTGTCAGTGAGCCAGTTCCAAGTGTTGTTTTGCATCTCCGGTATTCATATGAGAATAGTATGTCTTGACAATCCCAGTTGTCTAAGGATAACGAAAGATACATTCCGGTATTCATATGAGAATAGTATGTCTTGACAATCCCAGTTGTCTAAGGATAACGAAAGATACATAGAGCATATCATTTCAGTTGGTCTACAGATATCTGATGACAAGAAGAGCCCATGACAGTCCTGCCTAGAAGGGCATAAACCAGCCAACTCATAGATATGTGAGCAATAATTAGTAATTTTTTTCATTTTCATCCACTGAGTTTTGGGGTAGTTGTTACTCAAGAATAGTGCACAAATATATACAAGTCAATACTGACAAATGTACAAGTCAATATACAACATACTATATTGTCCTGGGATAATATGATTAGCCTAGATTGGGTCATTCGCTACCTAGGGGTGGTCAAAGCAACTTGATTTTTTTTTTTTTCCTTTTTGTCTTTTTTCGTGACCGGCAACGGATCGCAACCCTCAGTGTCGCACCCGTACCGGACCGGGACCGGCAACGGGATCGCAACCCTCGGTGTTGCTCCCGCCCCTCGCTCAGCCAGTGAGTGGGAACCGGTCTGTATGTGGGATCCGAACCCTCGGCGGAAGCGCCGCCGCGCTTCCCAAGTGGCGCACTGTAGCAGTGCGCCACCAGGCCAGCCCCGAAACTTGATTTTTTATTCTACCAATTTACCACCAATAGGAGTGGTGGTAGATCTCCAAAAGGAAATAGAATGTACTTAGGAAGAGATGCTGGCCAAGTCACCAATAAAGAGATTAAATAAAAACAAGAAAGGAAAGAAGAAAGGAAGGAAAGAAAAAGAGATAGGAAAAAAAAAATAGAATCCAATATGGATTTTATATATATTGTATCTTGTTTTCTGATATTTACATCTTTTTTCTTTTTTTTTTTTTTTTGTCTTTTGTCTTTTCCGTGTCCGGCAACGGATTGCAACCCTCAGTGTTGCCCCCGTACCGGACCGGGGACCAGCAACGGGATTGCAACCCTCGGCGTTGCTCCCGCGCCTCGCTCAGCCAGTGAGCGGGAACCGGTCTGTATGTGGGATCCGAACCCTCGGGCGGGAGCGCCGCCGCGCTTCCCAAGCGGCGCACTTATCCAGTGCGCCACCGGGCCGGCCCTGATATTTACATCTTTGAAGTTACAAATTAATGCTATTCTACAGACATCATGACAAACCTAATTAAAATAAATATATATATATATTGATTTTGATCATGAATTAGCATAATAAAACATTAGCATGTTGTTCAGTATTATAAAGTAAAAGATGCATCATAAAGTTCATTAGTATTTCTCAATAAAATCATTAAGAAAGAATATGAGAAAAATTTGTAAACCAAAAAAAAAATTTTGAAAATAATTACTTCAACTACTAAAACAACAAACAAAAAAAATTAGAAGCACTATAACCAAAAAAAGGCAGGTATTATGTCACTAAAATAAGCCAAAATATAAAATTATTAGAAAACAAAATAATAAAAAAATTAATGTTATAAAAATAAAAATTATTAAACTTTGAAAGTAACAGTTCAAGTTGAATAAGGAAAAATCAGTAAATATAAAAGGAAAGTATAGAAAATTCATTACAACAGTTAAGACTATTGAGTAATAATGAAACAAAAAAAATGACTCCACTTTAGCATCACATAATATGATATATTTATCTTTAAGAGGCATTTATGTAAATTTTTAGAAACACTCAAAACCTGACAAAATACATTGTAGTTTTACCTAACATTCTATATAAAAATAACTTCCCAATGGATTTCAGTAATAAATATAGAAAACAAATAACATGAATACTAGAGAAAAAGGCAAAAATATTTGATAGACTTCTATAGCAGGGTTCTCCACACTTAATTTAAGAAATTCCTGTGCCAAAATAAATTTCAATTCCCTACAGTGTATGTATGTTTCTTTTGGTATCTGTAGTTGAATCAATTAAAAGTTGCATACAGTTCCTGCAAATGTATTTTTATTTTTTATTTATTTATTTTTTATTTTTATTTTTATTTTTTTTTGTCTTTTTTTCATGCCTGGCAACAGATCGCAACCCTCAGTGTTGCGCCCGTACTGGACCGGGACCGGCAACGGGATCGCAACCCCTGGTGCTGCCCCCGCTCCTCGCTCAGCCAGTGAGCAGCAGGTCTGTATGTGGATCCGAACCCTCGGCGGGAGCGCCGCCGCACTTCCCAAGCGGCGCACTGCAGCAGTGCGCCACCAGGCCAGCCCGCAAATGTATTTTTAAATGCATGCATACCTTATTAATCATGAAGCATTTTACAAAATTAAGTTAGTACACAAACTGGTATTTATGCAGTCCAGAAAATATATATATATTTTTTTAAAGATGACCGGTAAGGGGATCTTAACCCTCGACTTGGTGTTGTCAGCACCACGCTCACCCAGTGAGCGAACCGGCCATCCCTATATAGGATCCGAACCCGGGGCCTTGGTGTTATCAGTACCACACTCTCCCGAGTGAGCCACGGGCCGGCCCTTCAGAAAATATTTGATATTCAGTTTGATTTCAGGAATCCTGGGTGTGCTGCGAATCTCCAAAGTCCTTCAGGGACAAATTTTATACAGGCTTGATAGAAAGATCATTCAAGAGAAAGAACATTTTAAGCTTGATGGAAGTATAAAAAATTATTATCAGAAAAAGCAACATATTTGACATTATATAATTTGCAACTATGGTATGTCAAAAGTTTTAACCAAATCTAAGAGAACAAGAAGCTTGTACTAAATTATTATGAACAACTATTTCACAATGTAGCTTGATAGAAGAACCCACATAAATCCACAAAATAATCAACAAAACCTCAATTGTTAAAAGAAGCCAAAAAAGATAAACTGAATATTTAAATGTAGTCATTTTAGCCATTTTATACCGAGTGAAAGCAAACATCCCAACATTCCTAAAACTCTTAGCTTGTTCCAGCACCGACTTAGTCCAAAGTCTCACATGAGACCAAAGGTAAAACTCATCCCAGCTATGAAGCTGTAAAAATCAAAAGTAAATTTATTTACTTCCAAGATACAATGGTGGAATAGACATTGGACACACATTCTCATTACAAAAGGGAGAAATAGGCTAGAAGAAAGGAGAAACAGGCCCCAGACAAGATCTAAACCCAGCAGGGCAGACATTAAATCTGAAGGCTTCAAAGTAATCTTCTTTGACTCAAAGTCCTGCATCCTGTGCCCAGTGGGGTATCTGGGCCCCCAAAGCCTTGCGCAACCCCTCCCCCACAGCTCTGCTGGGTGCAGTCCACTGGGCAGTGCTGGTGTCCGCAGCTTTCTCAAGCTGCTTTTGCACATTGCCAATGGCCCTACAGTTCTGGGGACCTGGTGGCAGCCCTGCTCTCATGACTCTACCAGATATTTCCCTGGCGAGGACTCTCTGTGGATGCTCCAGTCCCCCATTTCTGCTTGGCATTGCTCCAGTAGAGGGCCTCTGTGGCAGTTCTGCCTCTGTTGCAGATCTCTGCCTGGGCCCCCAGGCTTTTCCATACATCTGCTGAAATCTGGGTGGAGGCTGCCAGGCTCCACTACTCTCATGTTCTTTTCTTTTTCTTTTCTTTTTTTTTTTTTTTTTTTTTTTTTGTGACCGGTAAGGGGATCGCAACCCTTGGTGTGGTGTCACCCACACCGCGCTCAGCCAGTGAGCGCACTGGCCATACCTATATAGGATCCAAACCTGCGGCGGGAGCATCGCTGCGCTCCGAGTGCTGCACTCTCCCGAGTGCACCACGGGGCTGGCCCTCATGTTCTGCTGGCCTGAAGATTTAACAGGACATGGGCACCACCCAGGTTTCTGGCTTGTGCTCCTCAGAGCTACTACATGAACCACACTTGGGTCTGCTTGAGGTATGGCTGCTCCAGCCAGAGCAGCTGGGATTTAGGGAGTAGGTTCCCGGGCAGCAGCACCCCAGGTCTGTCCTCCAGAACAATTCAGGCCTCCTAGGACTCTGAGTCTGTAATGGAAGGGGCTCCCTTCCAGACTTCTAAAATGCCTTCAGGGCCTTTCTCCCATTGTCTTGTTTATTAGTATCTGGCTGGCTCATAGCCATGTTAATATCTTTAGCTACCAGTCTATCTGCTGCACTTTTGCATTTTTCTCCTATTCTCTGCTTCTCTGCCACATGTCCAGGCTGCAAATTTTCCGAATCTTTATGTTCTGCTTTCCTTTTAAATTCTGGCTTTAAATCATGCCTTTCTACCATAACTCATTATAGGCTGTTACAAGTAGCCATGCAGCTTCCTTAATGCTTTGGTGCTTGGAAATTTCTTCTGCCAAAAAATCTGGTTCACAGCTCTTAAGTCCCACCTTCCACAAAGTACAGGAGCATGGGCATAATGCAGCCAATTTCCTTCCTGTGGTATAACAAGGGTGATCTTTTGTCCAATTCCCAATAAGCTCCTCATTTCTGTTTGAGACCTCATCATCAGCATGGCTTTTACTGTCCACATTTCTATCAATGTTCTGGTCACAAGCATTTAACTAATCTCTAAAATATTCCAAACTTTCCCTTATCTTTTTGTCTTCTTCTGCATCCTCCAAACTCCTCCAATCTTTGTCCATTACCCAGCTCCAAAAAGGCTTCCAAATTTTCAGGTATCTGTATAGTAACACCTGCTCTCAGTACCAATTTTCTGTATTAGCCTGTTTTGTATTGCTATAACAGAATACCTGAGACTGAGTAATTTATAAAGAACAGAAGTTTATTTGGCTTACAATTCTTAGCTGCATCTAGCACAGGCTTCAGCCTGCTTCTACTCATGGTGGAAAGTGGCAGGCAGCTGGCAGGTACAAGCAGATCTTATGGCATGAGGAAGCAAGAGAGGGAGAGAGGGGAGATGCCAGGGTCTTTTAAACAACTAGCTCTCACAGGAATTAATAGAGTGAGAACTCACTACCACCCTCCCCAAGGGAGAGCATTAATCCATTCATGAGGGATCAGCTCCCATCACTCAAACAGCTTTCAACACTGCCACACTGGAGATCAGATTCCCATATGAGTTCTGGGAGGACAACACATCTATACCCCGTCACCATTTTTTTAATTGGATTATTTGCTTTTTTACTGTATAGTTGTGAGTTCCTTATATATTCTGTATATTAATCCCTTGTCAGATGTAGAGTTTGCAAATATTTTCTCCCATTCCATAAGTTGTCTTTCTGCTCTGTTGATATAAGCCCATTTGTTTATTTTTTCTTTTGTTGCTTGTGCTTTGGGGGTCTTATTTATAAAGACTTTGCTCAATCCTACATCCTGGAGTGTTTTCCCTATGTTTTCTTTTAGTGATTTTATGGTTTCAGATCTTATATTCAAGTCTTTAATCTATTTTGAGTTCATTTTGGTATATGATGAGAGGTATAGGTAGTTTCATTCTTTTGCATATGGATATTCAATTTTCCCAGCACCATTTATTGAAGAGACGACCTTTTCCCAATGTATGTTCTTGTTGCCTTTGTCAAAGATCAGTTGGCTTTATGTATGCTGGGCCTTTCCTGGGCTTGGGTCTGGACCTTCAGCAGTACATGTGATGGCACTCACCTTGGCTCCTGGTTTGACAGTGGGTGGGCTTCTCTGGGGCTGAGTGTGGGCCATTAGCATTGGCTCATGGGACAGCAGTTACCTTGACTCCTGGTTGGGTGGTCTGGTTTAGTCATTTTAGTTATTTAGGACTGTATATTGTTTTATATATGGGTATATCATAATTATTTAACATTCTCAGGTTTTTTAATACTGTGAGTGATTCTTCAATAATCATTCTTCATATATAGCCTTAGTTACTGTGTTTTACTTCAATGGGATATATGTCTAAGAGTGGGATTACTTGTTATCAAGGACATGTATCTTTGAAATAATTTCTTCACAATTTTTTCTTCTTCTTTTTCTTCCTTTTAGTATTTCATTGCATGTATTTTGCTCCAGTTGACATTGTCCTATAGACCAATGAGTCTCTCTTCATTTTTTGACTTATATTCTCTTATGCTTTTATTCATTTTTATTTATCTATCTATTTATTTATTTATTTATTCCAGTTTCTGTTGCTATGTTTTGTTTTGTTTTGTTGGTGGCTAGCTAGGGTGGGCATCCTTGGTGTTCTCAACACCTCTGTCTAACCAAGTAAGCTAACTGCCCCGCCCGTTACTGTGTCTTCAATTTCACTGATTTTTGCTGTTGTAGGGTCTAATCTACCAATCTAGAATAATTTCAATTCTTGGTTTCATACTTTTTTCTCTAGAATTTCTCTGTTGCTGTTACTGTGTCTTCAATTTCACTGATTTTTGCTGTTGTAGGGTCTAATTTACCAATCTAGAATAATTTCAATTCTTGGTTTCATACTTTTTTCTCTAGAATTTCTCTGTTGATCTTCTTTATATATTCCTTTTACTCCCTTCATTATGTTCATGATTTCTTTAAATACCTAAGCATGCTGTCCATGGTAATTATGCTATTTAAAATATGTTTTTTTGGGTTTTTTTTTTAATCTATGTCATCATTTTTCATTCCTTGGTCTGTTTTTCTGGGTATAAAGATTTTTCCTGCTTTTCTTTTATGTACAGTACTTTTTAAGTGGATGGCAGACATTTTGTATTTTAAATATTTGGTTACTGGGGGGTTTTTTTTAATCTATGTCATCATTTTTCATTCCTTGGTCTGTTTTTCTGGGTATAAAGATTTTTCCTGCTTTTTTTTTTATGTACAGTACTTTTTAAGTGGATGGCAGACATTTTGTATTTTAAATATTTGGTTACTGAATTTTTGTCTTTTAACAATGTGAACTTTATTCAGATAGACTGCTGAGTTGTATGAAAATCCTCAAGGGTAAGTCCAGATAAGAAATAAGCAAACTTCTCCTGTGCAGGGCCAGACAATATCTATTTTAAGCTTTGCAGACCATTTAAATTTTATTACAACTAATCAACTCTAATGTTGTAACACAGAAGTCTCCATAGATAATATGTAAATGAGTGAGGAAAGTCACTTTTCAATGAAACTTTATTTACTAACAGGTAGTAGGTCAGATTTGGTCCTTAATTTGTTGAGCCCTGAACTACAGTAATCTATTCTATAGGATTAGTTCAATCCAATTACTAAATCATGACCTTTCTTGCATCTCTACTTAGTATCCTGTGTATTCAAAGAGTTTTCTCTACATTTTTTCCAAGACTTAGAAGGATCCAAGGTAGTGTTTGAGATAAAGTAATTGTTTGGCTTATGCATATGTGGAAATTATTTCTTCCTTTAAAATTTTTCTTTTCCTGACCTCAAGGAGTTTCACCTCAACATGCAGACTGGTGTTCAACCGAAGATTCCACAGGATCATTTCAGATATTTTTGGAGTTCTTTCTTTATATAACTTCCTCCTCACTTGGCTATCTGCTCCCAAATATTCTAGCCACCTAAATTTCTTCATACTCCAAATTTTATCTTCTCCAACCAAAAAGTGTGTCACAGTTCTTTTGGGTTGGCCCTCCCTGCTCCAGGATTTATAAATTGCCTGTAGGTAGAAAGCAAGTAAGAGTGTGGGCATGATACCAACACCACGTTCTGCTGCTCCTTTGTATGTGTAGATATAGATTGACAAGGTAAGGCAAAAACTCCTAAAGTCACTGCTAAAACTTGACATTTGTTCCCAAATTTTCCTGCTTAACACCTTTCTTGCCTAAAGAATCAGCCAGAATATGCAATAAAATTTTAAATGAACTACAATGTATATTGGGAAGTTAAAATTAAAAATTCTTTTTACATGTCTATGGTTTTGATTATCTGACTAGTTAACACACAAACTTAATACATAAGAGCCCCTTTTGTAGCAACTGTTTCTAAGGTATACTTCAAAAGTAAGAGTTGACCATCCTAAAATACCAGAAACTTCTACAGGCCTTTGACATCTTGTAGATTATAAGAAAGGACAGTGATCTATCTACCATGTATTTTTTTTCTGAAGTGTCCAAAATTTTTCCTCAGAAAAAAATCTGCATATGTAATGAGTTTCTTGACAAAAGTTGCTTCTTACAAACTAACAGAGGACTTCCGCTTCTAGGTAGGTTTTACTTTTCTTCATAAACAATTGGAAAACTAGACAAAACATATTTTCATACAACAGTTAACCCAGGACTGTGAGATAAGAAAAATAAAACTGGTATCTGTCTGAAAGGGACATTTTAGCTAAAGTACAGCCATTCTTTTGGAGTAGGTAGGACCAGGTGGATAATTCCTACTAGACATTAAGTGAGAACAATGCTTACACAAGATGAATCGTAGCTTGCTAAACTCAAAATTCCCCTTTTTTGAGTTGCAGACATTCCAGGGACTTTCCAAGAAGTTGATAATCATCAGCTTCTTGAAGTCAGTGACAGAATTACAAGACTGACCACAAGACTGAAATTGCTTGGACATAAAACTGTGCCACAAGAGGGATCCCTTCTTAGAAGTTTTCTTTTCCGTCTTATGCTCATTTATTTAGATTCTACATGCTTAAGTATTAAGAGATAAAACTAAGCCTCTGTCCTGTTTCTCCTGATTTACTAATCAGCCTTTGTGAACAGAGACATTCCAAAGAAAGGCCAAGCTGATTACTAACCTATACTCTTGCTTAAGGAAAATTGCATTAGGCATACACATTAGTCAAGGGTCCAAGTCAGGAATTTTAGTTTTGCAGTGATGCTTGGCTAAGTTTTTCCCCAGGAAATAACGACTCTGGCCTTGAGGAAATATTAAGGGCTTGAAGCTAACCAACTGGTTACAGACTCCATGACACGAAGAATCCTGCCCATCATAAGACTCTGACATCAGACTCAGACCATCTGATAATTTCATGACTAATTCTCCTGTTCTGCAAGCCTGCAAGCCCTTTGTTCACAATCCTGCTTCTTTTTAAATCCCAGTCCAGGTATCTGAAGGCAAGGTGACTTTAACCTGGTCATCTCCCAGATGCCAGTTATCTGAATAAAGCTTCTAGTCCTTGCACTATACTTCCTTGATTCTATCCCCCCACCCTCAAAGCTAAGTACTTTATTTACTGATTAGTAATATTTTGGTTCAGCTATGCAGTCATACTAGGTGAAACTAGTGAAATAAAGAAGCAGAATCTTGTGCTTTTTGTGTTAAACACAGTACATAACCAGCACTCTCCAGGTAGTCAAAGGTACTTGAGTCGTGTCCATTTGCACAAGCTTCTAAAACACTCCTTTGAAAAATATCAACCATTATGTTTCTTTAAATTATGAAAAATACTAAAATGTCTCCTAATTCATGTGTAATTTTATATCTTAATTATTTTTGAATAACCTATAAAATATTCTTAAAGCCTTCATATCACATTTTGTATTTTTATTTGAAAACAATACAAAGACCTTATGTGAACATTACAGAGAGTAGATGATGCTAGAATAATACCAACTAGGCCTATTTTCATTAATCATACATTCAAATGTGTGCTTTCACACTTTGTATATGAATGTATCTCATAGCAATATGAAAACATTCAGGTAAGTGCTACTGAACATTATGTGTAATCATGTGATCATTCATGAACATTTACATGAATTTTTCATTGCCCATCCAAATAAATGCCACATTGAGCATTCAATATGTTTGAATGTGGAGTCTCTCATACACAAAAAAATACTCTTTCTTCAAACCATAATATTATACATTAATGTACTGTGGAGCTTTTAAATATTGTATTAGAGTGTAATTCTGCACATATCGTCTTTGGGAATTTGTGCTATGAGCCATGTGATATTCTCATACAGTGGTGCCTGAATCAATGGGCCTGAGCTTTATTATCCCACTGCAAAAAAAAACCAGTAGAGCAGAGGTGCTTACCACTTATATGACTGTCTTTTATTTTCATTGTTTTATTTAGGCAGTAAATCTCAGTGGCATTAAAGGTGATCTGAAAGTTATATATTTTAAAAGATTTACAAAATTAACAATGGGCTGCTTCAAACAGCAAGGTGAACAAAATCCATTTAAAACTGTAAGCAGCAGTTTATTTTCTTTACTTCTTTTTATTTTCCTTTAGGCATCCAAGAATTAATAAAATAGCCCTATTTTTCTGAAGTCTACAGATATATTAGATGAGCTGAACTTAGCATTTGGAAGAGGTATCAGGAATGAGCTGCCTTTTTGCTATAAAATTCTTCAAAGCAATTTATTGTAATTCTCATAGAAATGTTAAATAACAAAACTCTAGCACGTATCACTTAAAATAGCCATCAGATACGCCAACATTAATGACAGTAGAGAATAAGCATAAGGAAACCTGAAGCAAATTCTTTCTAGTCTCAGAAGTTACAGTAGAAATGAGGAAAAAAGACCTAAAATCCTTACAAATGTAAAATCAAGAGTGACCAACATAATTTCATTTGCAATAACTTTCTGTAACAAATAATATGATATGCCACCCAGACTCTCCCTGTAGGACTGAGAAACTTATTCACCTTTTGGGAACGTCAGCAGCTAAGTCTCTCTCTAGAAATGTCTCTTAGCTAAAGAGAATATCTGTGCTCAGGTCATAACCCTTCCCACAGTGGAAACCTACCCATTGCCAATATGGGAGTGTAAAGTCACGGCTCCCTCATCTCAAAGCACAACTATGAAGGGCCATCCCAGCTCCAGTGCTTCCTGTGAAACTACACGAGGCCATCCTTGTAACTGCACTGAAGTTCAACTTCTTCCTCTGCCCAATTCTAGTGCCTTTACTTCTAAAAGATGTTAATATTGAGGACACCGCCCAACACACTTTCCACATGCAAATCTGCACTTCAGTCTCTGTTTTCCAGGGATCCTGACTTAAGAAAATTGTCATGGGGTTTTAGTTTGGGATCGTGATGTTGATTCTCCTGCCAGATGCCTAGCAAGGAGGACACCATCATTGGCAGCAGGTGGAGCACCGCAGTTACAGCAGTGCAATTGTTAAAACTCACAGCTCTAGTGAACTGGGATGGTATTCTCATACAAGTGAATGCACTCACAGGTTCAGTAGTTCAGGCTTTTGAATTAGTTAGGAGGACATTGAACTAGATTTTCTTACTGAGTGATACCGATGCATCAGAAAAGACCAATAAAAGGTTGTGGGTGACTAATCACAATAGAGGTAAAGTGTAAAATTTGGAGGACC
Organism: Galeopterus variegatus; assembly: GCF_000696425.1. Classification (NCBI taxonomy): domain Eukaryota; kingdom Metazoa; phylum Chordata; class Mammalia; order Dermoptera; family Cynocephalidae; genus Galeopterus; species Galeopterus variegatus. The sequence continues at coordinate 55,261 of NW_007728385.1, forward strand.
CCTTGGCAGCTTATAAATAGACTTGTACCTTCTAAAGATGGAGGACAAGAAAAAAGCTGAGAATCAGGCCCAGAAAATGATTATAATTATCATATTGTAATTATAATAGTAGCAGGAAGCTTTCTAGAGAAGGTTGAATTCTCAGTGTTTCCAACAAAAACTATATCAGTGCTAATTATAGGTTCCCTGTTGGAAAAGATTGGGACTCTGAGTCATAAATTGGGGACATTTGGATTGATAAACTAAAAACATTAACCCCAGATCCCCTGAATACACTGGACTTGAAGAAGATGCCCACTCCTCTTTCGTAAAGACTAGCATGCTCCCATTGCTTAAAAATGATCCTGTAATTTCTGCCTCATAAGACATTACAGACACTCTTCAGCATCTGAACCCAGCTCCCCTTTTAGCCTCCAGGCTGGGGAAGTGCTAGGCAAGCTAAGGAAATAAAAGGCTGTGCCCCAAAGGCATCTGAGGACACCTCACAATAAACTTCTAGTGAGTTCTGCAGGACCTAGTCAATGTACACTGGAAGGAGCTGAGACAATATAATAGGTCTGGATCCTGAGGGTCCTGTATCAAAGAAGGTAAAACATAAATACTGATAAACTGAGTAGTCCTTACTAAATCTCATGTTCTACCTTCTTTAATAAAGGATTTGACACCCTGACAAAGACCTCAGTAAACAGCGTTAATACAGTGATTGAGCTCTTGGAAGCTTAGAGGAAGTGATAGCCAATAGTAAGCAAAGTAAAAATGCCAAAACTACCATGGCAGACACAGTAAAAAGAAATTTAAAATTTACAAAAGTGGCCAAGTTACTGGACATAGTATGTAAGGCCGGAAAACCTACCATTTAACCGTGTTTTGAGGGACAGCCTGGAAGACACCTCATTTACCAAAGCAGCAAGTGATGCACAGGTGAGAAAAATAGCATCATCCTTGAGAAACTCAATGGTACCTTCCCTCTATTTGTAGGACTTACGGAAACAGATTTTGTTACAGAACTGGGTCCCCTGATGGCAAGATGGATGATAGAATCTTGAAAATATAGAGGCCAAAGTAGCATCTACCCCTCTGAGGCAAGAAGGGTGCAACTGCCATAGCAAATGATGAAGTGGGAGTGGCTGCCAACAGCCCTGACTCTCAGAGAGTTATGGAGGTAGATGCCTTAGTTATGGAGGAAGTGCCTTAGTTATGGAGGAGGTGCCTTAGTTATGGAGGTGGATGCCTTAGTTATGGAGGAGGTGCCTTAGTTATGGAGGTGGATGCCTTAGTTATGGAGGAGGTGCCTTAGTTATGGAGGTGGATGCCTTAGTTATGGAGGAGGTGCCTTAGTTATGGAGGTGGATGCCTTAGTTATGGAGGAGGTGCCTTAGTTATGGAGGTGGATGCCTTAGTTATGGAGGAGGTGCCTTAGTTATGGAGGTGGATGCCTTAGTTATGGAGGAGGTGCCTTAGTTATGGAGGTGGATGCCTTAGTTATGGAGGAGGTGCCTTAGTTGTGGAGGAGTTGCCTTAGTTATGGAGGAGGTGCCTGAGTTGTGGAGGTGGATGCCTTAGTTTGGAGGTGGATGTCTTCATTGTGGAGGTGGGTGCCTTCATTGTGAAGGTGGATGCCTTAGTCTTGGAGGAGTTGCCTTAGCTGTGGAGGTGGATGTCTTAGTTGTGGAGGTGGATGCCTTAGTTGTGGAGGTAGGTGCCTTAGTCATGGAGGTGAATGCCTTAGGTGTGGAGAAGATGACTTAGTTGTGGAGGTGGATGCCTTAGTTGTGGAGGTAGGTGCCTTAGTCATGGACGCGAATGCCATAAGTGTGAAGGAGATGCCTTAGTTGTAGAGGAGGTGCCTTAGGATGGGCAACTGGCAAAGGTATTTCTCTATAAGCAACATCAAAAAAAAAAATTAAGGGTAGATAGTCAGTAGGCTGACAGCAGCTTCTTTGATAAAATATTATGACTTTTGGACCAGTTTCTGAACTTGAGGCAGTTTTTTCCATTCCTGAAGCCTATTGAGAGAAAGAAAGGAAGAGACAGGAGGGGATGGAGGGAGGTAAAAAGGGAGATAACATCTCCCACACATAGGAATGTTATCATGAATCATTTACAAAGTGACATGCATGGCTGCTATGTTTGAGTATAGCCAGACCAGGAAAGTGTTCTTCAGTAGATAGAAGGTAGAAAAAGTAAAAAACACACGAACCTGGCCAACCCTATTTTATCAGAGTTCTTGTATTTGATAGTAGTGCTAGGTGTCTATAATTAACAATAAATTATTGTATATTTTCAAATGGCTAGAAGAGAGGAGTACAAATGTTCTCATAACAAAGAAATGATAAATATTTGTGGTAATGGATGTGCTAATTAACATCATTTGATCATCACACAGTGTACATGTTGCTTTGCATTGCTTGGCCCCCCACAGAATTGTCACCCCACTTCCCCTGGGTGACAGAGATGCAAAGGATTACTCAAAGCCTATCTCTACTGAGCAGTGAGAGGCCCCGAAGTGGTTAATCTCCTGGAACCCTCAAGAGAGAGCCATCCCTTCCTTGGGAAATTAATGCCAAATTGGGGTTCTCTTCCTGCATTTGTTTTCCAGACCAGGAAGTTACAGGAAGAGAACATAGGTGGGGTTATAGTTTAACAGTATAGGCTGGTAACTTTCAGTGAAACAAGCCAGATGCCATTCCAGTAAGGCAATTAAGTGGTCCTATCAACAACAGTTTGATTTAACAAACATTCCTTCTTAACAGCACTTTCTCAGTATCTTTACACAACCGTCAGTAACTAGTCTGTCTCTGAGCCAACCTGCTGTGCCACAATTCTTATCTTGCAACAGAGACTTATACCCTGAGGGAAATTTCCTGTCCTTGCGCAAGGTCAATATTTGAAACTGCAAGGCTTTGGAAAACCAGGCCCTGTGAAGTACATATGCTTTATAGTATATTCCACATGTATATATGTATCTAAATATTACTCTGTACCCCATAAATATGTACAATTATTACGTATCAATTAGAAAATAAAATAAAATAAAATAACCACACACACAAACACTGCATATCCAACTTTAAGCCACGATGGAATACATGGTACCAGAATCACCTTCCCAAAGTAAATAAGAATGAAATTAGTCAAAATATATAAAGCAATTATATTTAGGCAAACAGGCAGAAAAGAGCTGTTGTGGTAACCATGAGAATGATCTTCTCAGATCTCCTGCTGTAGGGAATTTAATTGACTGACAGTCCCAGCTGCTGCACTCAGAGTCCACTACCATGTCCACACTGAGGTCCACAAGCTCACAAGCTCCTCCCAGCAAATGACTCCATCTCCACTGCAAGAAAAAAGACTTACCAGGCAGCACTGGCTCAAGCACTACTCATTATCCTGATCAAAACATTGTTAGAACTGTGCTTCAGCCTGAGACTTCCTACCAAATTCTCCATCTTTCCTTTTCTCCCTCATTGGGTTTCCCTTATTTCCCATGTTTTTTCTTCTTTTTCCTTCATGAGATTTTTTCCCACAATAAATATCTTGTTTACCTAATCTTATCTTGATGTCTGCCTTCAGACAATATGAAATAATGCAAATAATACCAAGGTTAGTCTGAAAATACAGGTGGTAAAATCAAGATATGGAACGGTCTCACTCACTACCCAGAAGGCAAAGAGGATGCAATCCTGAATGGAAGGTGGGACCCTGGTTTAAGTTGTGGCCCACCTCCTAAATATTTCCCTAGCTGTAACCCAGAAAAATTTCCCAGTGGAAGATAATATCTTTGCTGGTGCGATGATACTCATATTAGAAAGATATAGGAGGCAGAGAGGAATACATTCAGATTCATGTGACCCACTTGGACACCTGCTATTTTCCTCTAATATAATTGTGAATAGACACATGCAACACCAAAGAAGATTATGATTACCAAAGAGTCAGAACCCTCATGAATAAAGGCTTGGGTCACCCCACTAGGTAAGCTACCAAGGCCAACAGAAGTGACAGCTGAGGATAAGAGGAGGAGGGAGAGGATGACTACAGGGTATGGCCCCATGATAAACAGCAGTGACGGGGGCTATGTTTGTCCAATCAACCACCCTCTTCTAAGTTTCTCCTCAGAAAGAAAGAAAGGCATGTGGGAATAATGGAAGAGCTGCTTCTTGAACACGTGTTAAAGGACATCTGGGAAGGTGCAGGGGGAAGAGAGCTCAGAGGGTGGAAATGCCATGGCAAAGCCATGAAAAAATACAACTCAAATGTCCTGCTGCAGAAAGCATAAACGATAGAGGCCCCACGTGCTACACTTTGAATCTATTGCTCCATTCCTACCAATGCCACACTTTTTATGGGCTATTACCAACTAATGACTTATTATGGCAGAAATACTAATGTCCTCTGACGGGCAACATTATCTTGAAGATTCCCTATATGCTTGACTAAAACTCTCATAGAATTGTACTAACAACTCAGATTGCATTTTCTACAGAACCCCCCTTTCTTCCCTCCAGTTCACGGGGTAAGATTTGCTTAACAGTCTGATGGTTTTCCCCATTTCCTCTGGCTGCCTTGTTTTTCATAATCACTTTCTCCAATACATCTTTTGCATGCTTAATCCTGTCTTGGTTTCTGCTTTTCAGAGGAAATGAATGAACACATAAGTGAACCTTAAGAGGAAAGAAATGCTTGAGGTGAACTTCTAAATTCTAAAATTTAGTTTTCACAATAAATTCTAAATGCATACACCTTCTGGATTGAAATACAGAAAGTTAGAGGCCAAACAGAATACAGTTTTCTGAACTGCAGAGCAGATATTGAAGTTTTGGTGCCGTGAATAGGCTGGATTTGCAGAATAAGTAACAGAAAATATAGTAACATACAGGGCAGTACCTTCAGAATTCTGTTTGTGGGTCCCCACACATTATTGATTAAGAGCAAAGCTGCACATGTTCAGGGAGCCTTAACGAGAACTAACAGACAGAAACAGCTGCAAGGTGAGAGCTAGTGGAGACCCTGGAGGTCATGTGAGGATATTTGATTTTGAAGTTAAAACATAGCCAAGACTTTCTGTAATGTATTATTTTTATTTATCTGCAATGGCCAACATACAATTTAAAAAAAAAGGCGTAAGAACATGTGTGTTCCACAACCAAAAGAAGAAGAAAAAAAAAAGAAAGAAAAGAGTACATGAATATGATAAAGGTATTACACAGAAAGTTGTGCATGATGAAAATGAGCAGATGGAGACTCTCAGTAGTGATTAAAAAAAAAAAAACTATAAAAGTGAACCAAACGGAAATTCAAAACTGCAAAGTACAATATCTGAAATGAAAATTTTACTGTGAAAGCTTAATGGAAAGCTACACACAGCATGAAGAAGTGTTAGTGAACTTGAACACAGTCCAGTGTAAATTATCAAATGTAAAACACAGAGAAAAAAATGTTGGTGGGCGAGGAAAAGGTTCAATAACCAATGTTAGAATGCCAGCTGGTATACTACATATTATTGGAGTTTCATAGAAAAGGAAGGAAAAAATGAGTTAGAAAAAGAGTTTAAAAATGAAGGCCCAAAACTTGCCCAAACTTTTTGAAAAATATTGTCTTACTGATCCAGGAAGATCATTGAGCAACTCCTAGACACACGATAACCAGACTGTTGAAAAATAAAAATAAGAAAATAAATATTGAGGAAAGCCTATCCAAAGGAATAAATTTATGAATCACAGCTGCCTTCACATAAAAAAATGAAAAATAAAAAAGGAGACATAAATACAATGAAACAAAATCTTTAAAGTGCTAGAACAAGAAAACTAATACTATCTACTCAGTGTTTTATATCAAGAAAAAATATTTTTCAAAAAGTAGAGTATAATGAAGAACATGTTGCCAACAGATCTGCATTGCAAGAAATGCTAAAGGAAGTATTTCAGGTAGCAGAAAAATGATTCCACATGGAAATTTTGAGCTGCACAAGTAATAAAGAACCCCCAATGGTGAAGATATAGGTAAATGTAAACAAATAATTTTATTTTGTATCATTTTAAATTGTTAAAAAGTCAATGAACTGTTTGAAACAAAAGCAATAACATTATATGGTGGAATTTATAATATGTACAAAGAGAAAATATATAGCAACAGCAAAGCACAGAGGTAATAAGTGAAATGATATGCTTGCAATTTACATATATTTACATGAAGTTTCAGAATAATTGTTTTAAGTTAAGAATGAGTATTCAAACACACACAGATATCAGTTTATAAAAATAATAAATAAAAACATATCTAAATATATACAGGAAATTAAATGAAATGAAAAATAATTATTGGGCTAATCCAAAATAGAGTAGGACAAGCAGGAAAGAAAGAAAACAACAACAAAAAAGTCAACTAGAAAAGTAGTATTAAATTAGTATACCTAAAACAAAATGTATTAATAATTACATAAATTTGAAAATTAATTAAATAATTGAAATTAAACAGACTAAAAATGTTAAATAAACAAAATTTCAATTAAAATAAAAAAATTTATAAGATCTAATTTTTAAAAATCAAGGCTCAATTGAATGCTGTCAAAAAATTCTCCTTAAATAGAAAGGCAAAGGTAAGTGAAAAATAAAAGAAGAAAAAGGGAATACTATGTAAATCATAAGAAGAATGCCAGTATCATACAGATCAAACTCCAAGAAAAGGAATATTACCAGAGATTAAAAGAAACATTTCATAGTAATAAAGAAACAATTCAATAGGAAGACATAATTATACTACATATTTATGTACCCAATTATTGACCTATAAAAACATATGAAACAAAACCTGGCAGATATATTTTTATCCACAACACATACATGTGGGTTTGTGTCCTGAGTATTAGTCTTTCAATGATTTACCTATCTTTCTATCTTGTATAGGGATCAGTGTCACCTTCCAGTGGTAGATCTTATTTTTGCTGCTAATTTTGTTCTGTCTTCTCTTCCTAGTAAGGGGTTTATCTTGACTCATTTCTTGACATGGGGCATGCAGGGTCCTTCTGAAGGCAGTACTCCATTGCTGTCCCATTCACTTGGGGCATGGCCACATTATAAGTTTTAGCTGATGGAATTTGAGAAAGCATAACATACAGAAACATCTGAGAAGGAAAATACTTTGGGTGTATTAAAAGGTTCTGCAAGTTCTCTTGCTGATGTCCCAAATGAGGACTGCTCCTGGAGACTGACAAGCAGAGCAGAACCACAGAAGTCAATCCACAGCCACTAATATCTATAATGAACAGGAAATCAATGTGTGTTATTGTAACCCACTGTGATTTGGGGACTTGTTATTAATAGAGCCAACTAATAAAATTCATATACTAGATTAGGAAATAATCAAAATGAAACATTTTAGTAACAAATTTGAATTTCAAACTTTTCAAACTTGAGTCTGTTTTAGATGATGTGCCAAGACTGGAAAATACAGTGTTTAAACAAATACAGGGAATCATTAGAAATACAGAAATGCAAGGAATCATTAGAGACAACTATAGACAACTATATGCCAACAAAATTTGAAAATCTGGATTAAATGGATAAACTTCTGAATGCATACAAACTACCAAAACTGAGCCAAGAAGATACAGAATATCTGAACAGACTAATAACAATAAAAGAAATTGAAGCTGTTATCAGAAGGCTCCCAACAAAGAGAAGCCCAGGATTGGACGGGTTCACTGCAGAGTTCTACCAAACCTTCAAGGGGGAACTGATACTGATTCTCTACAAACTGTTCCAAAAGATTGAAACAGAGGCCATTCTCCCAAACTCATTCAATGAGGCAAACATCACCTTGATACCAAAACCAGACAAAGATGCATCAAAAATAGAAAACTACAGGCCAATATCCTTGATGAATATAGATGCAAAAATCCTTAATAAAATACTAGCTAACAGAATACAGCAACACATATACAAAATTATACACCATGATCAAGCGAGATCCATCCCAGGGATGCAAGGTTGGTTCAACATACGCAAATCAATAAATGTGATACACCACATCAACAAAACCAAACACAAGGACCATATGATCATCCCTATAGATGCTGAAAAAGCCTTTGATAAAATTCAACTCTCGGTCATGATAAAGACTCTGTACAAGTTAGGTATTAGACAAACAGGAATTAGACAAGGGGCCCACTCTCACCACTCCTATTCCACACCATGTTGGAAGTACTAGCCAGGGCAATCAGAGAAGAGAAGCAAAGAAAGGGCATCCAGATTGGAAAGGATGAAGTCAAGCAGTCCCTTTTTGTGGATGATATGATCCTAGATATTGAACAGCCTAAAGCCTCTATTAAAAAAAAAAAAAAAAACTCCTAGAGTTGATAAATGATTTCAGCAAAGTTGCAGGAAACAAAATCAATGCACAAAAATCAGTAGCATGTCTATACTCCACCAGTGAACATGCAGAAAAAGAAATCAAGAAAGCTAGCCCACTTACAATAACCACAAAAATAAAATAAAATAAAATAAAATAAAATAAAATAAAATAAAATAAAAACTTAGGAATAAAGCTGACCAAGGATGTGGGAATCTCTGTGAAGAGAACTACAAACCACTGTTGAGAGAAATTAAAGAGGACACAGAAGATGGAAAGATAACCCATGCTCTTGGATTGGAAGAATTAACATTGTGAAAATGTCCATATTACCCATAGTGACCTACAGATTTAATGCAATCCTCATCAAAATTCCAATGACATTTTTTTTATGATATGGAAAAAGCTATCCAGACATTTATATGGAACAACAAAAGACCACACATAGCCAAAGCAATCCTGAGCAAAAAAATAAATAAATAAATAAAGCTGAAGGCATAACAGTACCTGACATTAAACTATATTGCAAGGCTATAATGACCAAAACAGCATAGTACTGGCATAAAAATAGACACATGGATCAATGGAATAAAATAGAGAACCCAGAAATCAATCCATATGCCTACCACCATCTGATCTTTGACAAAGGCAGCAAATCTACATACTGGGGAAGAGACTGCCTTTTCAACAAGTGGTGCTGGGAAAACTGGATATTCATATGTAGGAGAATGAAACTAGACCCACACCTTTCACCATATACCAAAATCAACTCATACTGGATTAAGGAATTAAATATATATCCTGAAAGAATAAAACTCCTTAAAGAAAACATAGGGGAAACACTCCAGGAAGTAGGAGTGGGTACAGAATTCATGAATAGGACTCAAAAAGCACAGGTAACTAAAGGTAAAATAAACAAATGGGATTATATCAAACTAAAAAGCTTCTGTACAGCAAAAGAAACAATCAGCAGAGTAAAACAACAACCAACAGAGTGGGAGAAAATATTTGCAAAATATACATCTGACAAAGGATTAATATCAAGAATATACAAGGAACTCAAACAACTTTACAGTACAATGGAATGCTACTTTGCTATAAAAAAGAACAAAATACTACCATTCACAACAACATGGATAGACTTAGAGAAAATTATATTAAGTGAAACAAGTCAGGCACAGAAAGAGAAGTAGCATATGTTCTCACTTGTTTGTGGGAGCTAAAAATAAATAAATAAACACACAAACAAATAAAGGGTGTGGGGGGGAAGAAGACAGAATAACCACAAAAATTCCTTGCCTTGAATTATTTAAGACAAGTGAACAGATATGATGTGGGGGGGGGGCAGGGGGGAGTGGAGAGGTATCGGTAAAGGGGCATGAAAATCAACTACAATGTATATTGAGAAGCAAAAATAAAATAAAATAAAGTTGTTTAAAATTCACTTTAATAAAAAATAAGAAAACAATACTCTGCAATCCAAAATTGCTAAAAAGTAAGATTTCTTTGCCTTTTGGTTGCAATAATTAAGATTAAGTAACTAGTCTTCTTATCAATTAATAATCATTCCTGAACATTTGAGGAGAGTTCTCTCCATCTCCAGCAAACACTGACAAGAGAAGGCTGTTTTTCTTTGACATGTCTTCTAAGTTATGGTCAGGAATAGAAACGATATTCTTTTTGATTCCACACTGCATATGCTAAATATCTCTCCATCTCCTTTGGAGATTATGCCATCTGTGGTATTTCTCTCTACCATCTCTCATGCTGTCATCTGCAGGTCACCTAATCACACTCAGAAATTAAAGTCATGTGTAATCCATATTTACTCCTATCATCATTCATACTTAGCTAAAATAATCATATAAATGAGCCATTCAAAGCCCTAGTTTATCTCTGCCTCTTACTTCCTTACCTCTAGCAACATTTTGTTTCACCTTGATTTAGTATTGCATTTCCATTGAAATATTCTTGCACCATCAGTAGTTTATTTTCCTCAGAAAACCAAGATGCAAGAATCTCATTCACTGAGTATTGTCTCTCATCTTTTCAGCTTAATTTCCTTGGTAGCCCCTTAAAATTGAGATTTCATTCCATGGAGCTGTAGACTTTATGCATCAGTCCCTTTCTATTTTTTCTCTCCTTTTTACCATCTTAGGTTTGGTGATTCAACTTTATCATCATGAGTTTTTAAGTACTTTCAACCCTGGTTTTCTCTCCATTTGTTATACTTGTGTGGCAAAAATCTTAACACTGATTAAGCTCAAATATATAAATTCTCTGTGTTTAAAACTTGTATAACTGAATTCAACTGGAAATAGTCATATAACCATACTGACATGTCTCTCATTAAATTCATGGGATCTAGCCTCAAATAAACAAGCAGTGCTGCCTAAAAATAATGGTACACATCCTAAATAAGTTTGCTTTTTTGGAATTTGATGTAAATATTTCAGAAATTTGATTTCAACAAATTCCTTCTGATATGCTCTTCTATCTTTCTTAATTTATTATGTTGAATAAAATGGCTTCCATTGTATTCTTTGTTTTCTGTCCTTTCTTTCTAGCCATTTTCCACTTCCTGATCTTTGGGCTTGCTATTCTTTCAGAATGCAATTCTCTTGGAAGTTTCTGTCCATGGATGGCTTCCTCTTATTCTGCAGGTCTCAATTCAAATGTCACCTCTTCAGAAAGCTCTTGCCTGACAATTCTATTCAAAGAACTCCTTTATTTCTCTTGATTGTCCTGTTGATTCCTTCACAGCACTAATCACAATATGTGATTACCTTCATTTTTTTTCTTTTATCATATTTTTCTACATCTAGAAATTAAGCTTCTCATGAAGAGGACATTTGTCAGTATTATATTCTTCTATATGCTCAGTGCCTAGTATAATATCTGGTAAACAGTATGTACTGAAGAAATACTTTTTGATTAAGGAATAAAGGAATACCATACGAAAATCACTTGATAAAACTTTTATTCAGTTTTTTATCTGTAAAGTGAGAGGGTGAAAATACATGATTTCCAAAATCTCCATTGCAATTCTACTCCCCTCTGTAACTCCTTGACTACAGGTTGTGAATAAATGTACTATGGAAATAGGTGGGTAGCTAAATCAACTGGTAGTTTGAAGAATCTGCCTGGGCTTGTTCTGTCATTTGTTATGAGAGAATTGCTTACACAATGCTAGTTGTGATGCTTTCTATAGGTGACTGCATCTTCAAAGTGATCTCAGCATCTATGACCAAGAATCAGCAGCTGCCCAAACTCCTGTGGTCACCACGGTAGAAATATGAAGGGTGTCTGTAATACTGAGAAAACATATTCAAAATCTTTATGGGTTCCAGATTAGTCTCCACCAGAGTTTTACACATAAGAAATGTTATGATAATCCATTCATTTCTAAGAACTCACTGTAAAATTTATTCCTCTATCAAAACATCAGTGGACAAATCCATTCTACTTTTTTCTTCATATCCCCATTTAAGACATGTGGTCAAAAGTAAGCAGTTCTACCTTTAGGTTGTATAATAGTTATGAAGAAAAAAAATCCCAATATTTCGGATCTTCCTGGTAGAATTGTAAAATGTATTCTTTTGTGTTTATCTAATGATAGGTTTACAATCACAACTAATATAGGCTGTCACAATTTGAATATACTGTGATATTTGTGAGCAAGATGTGTTTAGCCTATGGATAGCATAGGTATTGACATAAAGTTTTCTGGTGAAATGTAGGGAATTATAATTATAATAATGCAGAAGGCAGATCAATTATTAATATTATATTGGGTAGGCACAGGTCAGATGTGAATTAGACTCATTATTTTTCTATTATTCCCATAGGCTCCTGTCAATGAGTATATCTATATCATTCCCCCAGGGCAAATTTTTTCTACCGATGGGTTAGGAATCTCTAGACTTGGCATCCAAATTTTTAGCTGGTAAGAAGTTTATTTAGCTATTTGCTCAACTATTCACTTTACAAAAGACCAAATTACTAAAATTTTAACCTACTAAACAGGTGAGTCATAAAGTTTGTATCCCCTATAGAATTATTTACATTAAGAAGTGCAAACATAAATTCATGCAGGGACCAAGTAGGTAAAATCAATGAATGAAAGTTCTGGAATAAACAAAAATTATGGAGAACATAAGATTTCCATATCCATCTCTACCTAATTATTATTCTTAACATAGATGAATCTGGTATTAACATATCTTATGATATATTTGAAAATAAATTTGAAGTACTAGCAACTAATCTCTCTGTGTGTGTATGTGTGTGTGTGTGTGTGTGCGCGTGTGTGTATAATTTCAATCCACTTTTCAGAAAAGCAAAAGTCTTCTGCAGGCTATATCCATCATTAGTCTAACACTGATAATGACCTTAGTATTATTTTTTTTAAGTCTTCAAATAATAAGCATTAAAAGATGACTTAAGAGGCCATCTCCTTCACAAAATTCAATTTACATAGAACCGTTCCATGTAATAATATGTACATTGAAGCAGTATTTTCCAGAGATACTTATTGTTAAGTCTTCAAATAATAAGCATTAAAAGATGACTTAAGAGGCCATCTCCTTCACAAAATTCAATTTACGTAGAACCGTTCCATGTAATAATATGTACATTGAAGCAGTATTTTCCAGAGATACTTATTGTTTACTATTAGAACTATAAATGCAGTTACATAGATGTGTATATCTCAAAAGAGATAGATTTATCCAAATAACTTTTTAGCCTTGAACAATTTATACTATTATTTCTTCTTTTGTTTTTAATACAATGGACTGAAAATAGTATAAAAGGAGGGTGGGTTACACTAAAGAAGAAATTCAGTGGGTAGTTGGACTGGGCAATGTGAGTAAAAGACAGATACTAAGAGAGAGGAAAAAAATTGGCTAAACCAGATACAAGAGATAATTTTGGAAAGTTCACAAAGATTGAAGAAATTGCAACCCCAAACAATAAACTCTCTAAAGATGGTGACACAGAAAATTGCCTAGTAAATGAACACTATTCAATAAGAGAGAAGCAGGTTGGAGGAATATTTAGCCTGATGTTTAATTTCTTCCTACCAGACAGTTCCCCTTATCACATCTGATCTGAGAAACACAGCAAAGCGAGAACACAAAAAAGAAAAGCTATGGCTAATAAGTAGTAAGGTAAGACATCTGGGACTTCCCACAACATGTGCAAGATAGTATTTCTGTTTATTTTTAACATTTCAGGGATCTGGGCAGTTAGAAATAAAACAGTAATAATTGGGACTACAGAACTAAAGGAGATAAGGATTTATAAGTAAATAAAATGTGGACTGTGAGCAACTGAAGTGCCTATTAAAAATTGTGCAATATTTGACCAGCAGTATTTAAAAGGTTTCTCTCAAAGGACATTCCAAAGTGTTATTACAAAATGAAGAATATTTGACTAATGGTACTTAAGAATTGTTTCTTTTAAGGACACTCATGTTTAAATAGAGATCAGAGTACTAAATGCAAAGGATAATGCTGTGACATGGGTCAAACAATAAGAAAAAACTGAAAATGGCAATGATAGGACTACCTTGTTGTTCCAGAAACTGTACTAGATTCATGATTGTATCTTCCACCTACAGTCAAGGTCACCCTTCTGTTGTAAGCTTATTATATTTGATTCTTATGGATAAAAAAAAATCAGAAGGACAATGAATACACATACAGAAAGAAAAAATCATGAACTTTTTATTAGTATTCATGTGGGTAAAAAACAAATTAATTTAGAAAAATAATTTAAAAACTAAATATTTTCTCCAGAAGAAAATGAAAGGGATAAGTTTCCTAGTGATGAATAACAGAATTTTTCTATTAATATGCTTCTTGCTTTTTCTAATCATTGATTCACAGGTAAAGGCCAAGCATAAATTATCTATATTGCAAGATCATCAACGAGAACTTCAACCTGCCCATCTATGATGGCTAATTTTATGTGTCAACTTGGCTATGCCATGGTACCCAGACATGTGGTCAAACACCAGTCTGGTTGTTGCTGTTAAGATCTTTTTAAAAATAAAATTAACTTTTAAATCAGTGAACTATAAATAAATCATATTACCTTCCACAATGTGGGTGGGCCTCATCCAATCATTTGAAGGCCTTAATTAAAAACAGACTGAAGTTTTTCAAGGAAGAAGGAATTCTGCCTTCAGATTTGAACTGCAACATCAACTTTTCCCAGGGTCCCCAGCCTGCCAGCTTATCCTGCGAATTTGGGATTGCCAGCCTACAAAATCATGTGGGTTCATTTCTTAAAATAAATCTCCTTTTCTCTATAAATATCCTATTGGTTCCTTTTCTTTGGAGAACTCTGAATTATACACCATCTAACATTCCTATTATTAAAAATGTCAGGGGTATCAACAATGAACAATTGGAATTTGAAATGAATGACAATATCATTTATCTTAGCACCCCAAACTATAAATTACTTAAGTATAAATCTAACTAAAGAGATTCAAAATCTATATGAGTCAAAGTACAAAGCTCTGATGAAAGAAATCAAGAAGAACTAAGTTAATGGAGAGATAGCCCATTTTTATGGATAAAAAGATTCAATATTGTCAAGATGTCAGTTCTTCCCAAGTTAATCTATAGATTCAGTGCAAGCCGAATCAAAATTCCAGCAAGTTATTTTGTGGATATCAACAAACTGGTTCCAAGTTTATATGGAGAAGCAAAAGATTCAGAATAGCCAACACAATACTGAGAAGAACAGAGTTGGAAGACAGATTCTACCCTACTTTAAGATTTATTGTAAAGTTACAGTAATTAAGACAGTGCAATATTGGTGAAAGAACAGACAAATAGGCCAGTGGAACAAAATAGAGAGCCCAGATATATACCCGTGCAAATATATTCAACTGATCTTTTACAAAGGAGCAAAGGCAATATAATGGAGAAAAAAGTCTTTTCAACAAATAGCTCTAGACCATCTGGAAAACCACATGTAAAATAAAAAAGTAATCCAGAAAAAGATTTTACAACCTTCTCAAAAAATTAACTGAAAATGGATTATACACCTAAGTGTAAAACATAAAAATGATCAAATGCCTAGACAATAATATATAAAAATATCTAGAAGACCTTGGGTTTGTATTTTCAACACAACATCAAAGGCACAATCAATGAAAGAAGTAATTGATAAGCTGGACTTCACTAAAATTAAAAACTTTTACTCTGTGAAAGAAACTGTCAGAAAATGAGAATAAGCTACAGACTAGAAGAAAATATCTTCAAAAGACATATGCAATAAAGGACTGTTACACAAAATGTACAAAAATATTAAAACTCAGCAGTAAGAAAATGAACAACCTGATTAAAAACCTGAGCAAAAGATCTGAAGAGACACCTTGCCAAAGAAGATAAGCATATGAAAGATTCTGAACATCATATGTTATTAAGGGATCATAAATTAAAACAACAATGAGATGCCATTGCACACATATTAGGACGGCCAAAATTCTAAACACTGACAACCCCAAATGCTGACATGGATATGGAACAATAGAAACTCTCATTCACAGCTATTGAAAATGTAAAATGGTACAGCCACTTTGGAAGACACTTTCGTAGTTTCTTACTCATCTAAACATATTCTCAGTACAATCCAAAAATCTTGTTTCTTGCTATTTACTCAAATAAATGAAAAGCTTTATGTCCTCACAAAAGCCTGTATACAGCTTATATTATTGCCAAAACTTGGAAGTAACAAAGATGTCCTTCAGTAAGTAAATAGGTAAACTGTGAATTGTCTGTACAGTGGAATATTATTAAGACTAAAAAAAAACAAACACCTTTCAAGAATCTTTTTTTCAAGCCATGAAAAAAACATGGAACGTATTATTAAGTCAAAGAAACCAATCTGAAAAGGCTGTATACTGTATGATTTGAAATATGTTACATTTTGGAAAAGGCAAAATTCTGGAGACAGTAACAAGATTACTGGTGGCCAGGGACTGGGGTGAGGGAGAGGGGGAAGGAGGCATGAACAGCCAGAATATTATTAAGTCAAAGAAACCAATCTGAAAAGGCTGTATACTGTATGATTTGAAATATGTTACATTTTGGAAAAGGCAAAATTCTGGAGACAGTAAAAAGATTACTGGTGGCCAGGGACTGGGGTGAGGGAGAGGGGGAAGGAGGCATGAACAGCCAGAGCAAAGAGGGTTTGTAGGTCAATGAAACTATTTTGCACAATACTATTATGGTGGATATATGTCATTTGTCAAAACCCATAGAATGTACAACACCAAGAGTAAAACCTAATGTAAACTATGGACTGTGGTGATAGTGATATGTTGATGTATGTTCATTGATTGTAAAAAATATAATGCTCTGATGAGGAATATCGATAGTGAGAAAGGCTTTGAGTGTGTGGAGAAGGCAAGGGTATATGGGAACTCCCTGTACTTTCTGCTCTATTTTGCTTAAAACTGCTTTGAAAAACAGTCTATTAAAAAATGTCAGGGGCCATTAAAAACCCAACTAAATATATAAAAACCCACTGCAAGTGTCTGTCCATTTCTTGCCAGCTAAATCTGAAGGCACAGCCAACAATTAAAACATGAATTTATATTAAGTTAAAGGATAAGGTAGCATTTTAAAACCAGCTGCCATTACTTACATTATTTATTTATAGGGTACTATGCAATTGCAGAATTGTGCTGAATAAAGACAGATGCATTCTCTTAATTGAAGAACTTACAGTCCAAAGAAAATATAAATTTAGGAACAACTCTATTTGCTCAAGATCATTAAAATGGTCATTCTGTTGGAAGGGGGTGATTCCAAGATTCATTGTATGGACTAGACTTCTTACCCAATATTTATGGTTCTTGCACTTAATTACCTATTGAGAAGAACCACACTGTCCTCACTTTGTCTTAAGTGGATTTTTTAATTGGTGAATTGCGATGAATGCTTATGTCACGAATCTAACAATACTAAACAAATGACATTAAATTGCACTACAAACACTAAATTATTTTGGTATGGGAAGCAGAAACCCTTGAGTCTTGCCAAACCATTATCAACTATTCAGAATTGTTCACCTTAATAAAAAAGTTTCTATACTTAAATTCACAAGCAGCAGCATTATACAATTGGAGAATACACTTTTTCTCTTCTGAACATTTAAATTTATCTTATGCATTACCATAAGTAGTTCTTAATGTGCTTCAGCTTTGCTGTTGGGTTTTTTTTTTTTTATTTTGTTTAGACCAGGTAAATAGTCACTCTTAATGTAATTTAAAGCTTAATACATAAATTAAACCCACTCTTCTCTTGAAGATTTTCTTTGGAGTTTCTCATTAGAGAAGACAGTTGCACACTATGGAGCAATAGAATATGATGACCACACTGAAAACTTATGACCCACCACTCTCCTCACTTTCTGTTCTAACAGTACTGGACTGCTTCAAAGTTCCCTGAAAGCACCCACGTATTATTTTTCTCTGAAACTGCACATACACTTTCTTTTGCTTGAAATGCTCTACCCTCCCTCTACCTGGCTTACTCCTTAGTCAGCTTTGAAAACCCCAATCTACGTGTCCTCTCTACTAGGAAGTTTGCCTTTTCCACTCAGAAAGACTTAAACACCCCATCTGCTTCTACCCAGGAGCTTACCCAGAAACCATGAATATGTTTCAAATGGTGCTTCTAGTTCATAGTGCCATATTTCAAATTATTTACTTTAAAAGTTGTCCCCCTCTGAGTGAGTGAGCTTTGGGTCTGGTCATACTGTGTTTTATTCACCTGTGTTCCATGCTCTAACACATTGCCTGGCCCATGGTAATCCCTCAAGAAATATTTGATGAATTTAACTAAGTGATGTTTATTACTCCACTCCCGACAGAGAATGGTGTTTGGTTTAACATCCAAAATATGATTGTTTACTGTTTAAAAATCAAATTTTAACCTACGGAATTTAGCATCCTAACCATGTATCGTCCCTGACCCCGCTTCCCAGTTCGCTTTTAACTTACGTGAGAAACTGTTTTATTCTTGCAGTTTCTGGGAGTTGAGAAGTCAGTGTAACAGAAATGCATTAATGCAAGCGGGATTTGCTTAGACATCAATAAACTCGAAAGGCTCCCAGAGGGCCACTTGCAGTGTCAATAAAGGCTTATAATTACTTGCTCCTTGGAGCATTTTAAATTTAACCCCTTAGTTCTCTCTACTGCGAAAAACGAAGCTCGAGAACTAGAGATTCCTACTTCCTAAGCCCTAGGCAAACACTGGCGGGGACCTCAGGCTTTTAAGCAAAGGTGCCAGCTGTTGTCATTATTTTAAACTGTCAGGGGACAAGTAACTCAGAATTCTTCTTCTTGCCCCTAGGGGGTGGACGTGGTGGGGTTCACCATTTCTGGGCGTGCAGATTCATAAACTCCAGCGGCCAAGAGTGGATGACCGCTGGAGCCACAGTGCTCAACCTGAAAGAACAAGGAATTCAATTCGAGAGAGACGCGGGGGTTGGGGGTTGGGGG
>NW_007728385.1:74192-95150 GCF_000696425.1 Galeopterus variegatus
GTTGGGGGTTGGGGGGTGGGGGTTGCCAGAAAACTTGGGACCGGCGCAAATAGATGGGGGAAACCCCGGCCTCCAGGCACTGTCTCACGCTAGGAGTGCTTCCCGACCTACCGGCCCCATTGTAAAGAGCAATGGCACGACAAACCAAGGCACGACTATGACTGGGGCAGCCAGCATCTCTCCGCTGACGTCAGGGACCAAAGTGGAGAGGTACTCACACTGAAGACTCAAGCACAACTCGAAAAGTGCCCGTGCCACACAATAAAATAGTAAGGAAAATGCTAGGAGGAAGGAGAGCGTGAAAATCAGACTCTAAATACATATCACTGAGACGTATGAAAAGGAGATTTGACCTTTCTCTCTTGTTTCTTCCTCCCTTCCCTGTTTCGCGGGAGTGTGAGCGTATGTGGATGTACTTGCGTTTAAAAGAGAGGTCCATTGTAGCTGTTTCTCCGCAATGAAGTTTAAGAAGGATTGGAGTTTTCTTGACTTCTGCGTGAAGAGATTCCAAATGACCATGACAGAGAGTCACATAAATATCTATAAAGTTCCTATTGACACCTCTGTCATCACTTGATCCCTGCAGCATCCTAAACCGGAGGCCACCCATTCTGAGTGGGCACTAGACTGAGCTGTGCAGGGAAAGATCAACGGCCCCCTCCTTCCCCCTTCCTCCCCCGTTTCACTCCACTTCGGAGGACGTGCGTTGGCGGGCGCGCGCGCGTGTGTATGTTTAGCAAAGACGGTTGTAAGAAGCTACCCTTTGTTGCACAAACCCAGCCTTATCAGAAGCATTCCTCGAGCGGGAGATTCTCTAAGCTGCTTCTCTAATCTGTGCCCTCTTCACAGTGATGCTTGGTTCTCCCAGGTCCAGGGAGCTGACGCTTTGATAGTGTGTGTGTGCGTGCGTGTGTGTGTGTGTGTGCGCGCGCGCGCGCGCTGCGACTACGAGCTTCCTCTCCCGACACGGTGCAGGCAGAGCAGGCGACGTTACTCTTCAGGCAGCGGCCAGCAACGCGAGGCAACAGCAGCCTCCGCCCCCTCAGCTTGGTGATTGGCTGATTTAGCTCATCATTTCCCTGCTAGCAAGAGGGAAGGGCCAGTGACGCCCCCGAACCCAGCTGCAGAAGCGGCCAGCACTTGCAATGCACAAGGTGTCTCAGCTGAAAAGAAACCTGAGCCCTAAGGAGGTGGCGCGGAGCTACAGGGCAAAGGCTGGCGCGAACAGCGCGTGAAGGCGCTGGGCAGCGCTAGAGGACCAGGGGGAGCTCGGCCGCAGAGGACCCTACCTAACGACCTAATCCTGGGATCCCCGCTCCAATCTCTCCTCGCATTTT
Organism: Galeopterus variegatus; assembly: GCF_000696425.1. Lineage (NCBI taxonomy): Eukaryota > Metazoa > Chordata > Mammalia > Dermoptera > Cynocephalidae > Galeopterus > Galeopterus variegatus. The sequence continues at coordinate 75,530 of NW_007728385.1, forward strand.
ACGGATTTCCCCACCACGACTATCTCACCAAAACGGAGCCTTTACATCAAGAGAAGGTGCGGGAGCTCGGGCAACCAGGACTTTGCCGGGCACTCAGGATGCGGTCCATCAGGAAGAGGTGGGCGATCTGCACGATAAGTCTGCTCCTGATCTTTTATAAGACAAAAGAAATAGCAAAAACTGAGGAGCACCAGGAGACGCAACTCACTGGGTAAACGCAAAGCTTCATTTCAGGATATAACAAAAAGTCAAGCTATACATGAAATGTGAATATAGATGGTTGGGATAGTATGTGTGTTCGTCTAAGCTTGCGTGTGGTTAGGCTCATGAATTAAATAACAAAGGCTGTTGTTGAGGTGTGTGTGCTTCTCTGTGCTGTTCCCCCTGAGTTCAACTTGCCCTGTGCGGTGGTGGTGACAGTTGTGTTGGCGCTGGGTGCTCGCACGCCAAAGGAGAAGTCACTGCAGAAGTGTCAACAAAGAACGTGTGCCCTTGTCCTTTTAATCCGTGGGCAGAATTCGAGCGAGACGTCTTTATTTACCAAACGGTTGCCCTTCCTTCTTTCTCTGCCCTTTCACTCTAGGGAGACACGAGAGAAAGCTGGTTTCTTGAATGGTTGAAGTTAAAGTCCCCAAAGCATGAAATGCATCTATCTCCTCTGTTTCTCTACTTTTTTGGCTTTGGGTACATCTTCTTATGATAATCACTCTAGGGAGACACGAGAGAAAGCTGGTTTCTTGAATGGTTGAAGTTAAAGTCCCCAAAGCAGGAAATGCATCTATCTCCTCTGTTTCTCTACTTTTTTGGCTTTGGGTACATCTTCTTATGATAATTTGAATTAGAAACTCCGATACCACCAAAGATACTTCCTTATTTGCTTTTCCATGGGTAAAATGCATGGGCGTCATGACTACAGTTTTAGAAAGAAGCTGGGTACTGGCTTCACATAAACTATATTTGTGCTATTTCTTTACTTTGTGTAGATGAGCTCAGAATCTCCCCCGCCCTGTTAAGTTCTCTAAATATCACACTTCCTTCCTCCCTCCCTCTGGCCTCGGTGCCTTTGAAGTTTACCCAGGAGGTGGTGCAACTTTGTGTTGCTGACATAGCTTGGATGTTTTCTGAGGATGTGAATCTGGTTGTCAACTCTGTTCAAAGTCCTATTTCGGAAATCCTCTCCCGTCTGGAGGCGTCCGCTATTGGAAACTCCACACTGGCAGAGCTGCCCGCCTGGTTTTTATTTTCTCTGACATTTATTCAAACAGAGAGAAAGCCCTTGCCATTGTGTGTGTGGCATTAGACTGCTAAAACACATACACACTCTTAAACTTCATGCACTCCATTTCTTAATATTTCTGCTCCTCCCTAACTAATGAGCATTTAAGTGAGCAAGACGCAGCTTTATCCTTACAGAAGCTATTGCTATTCTGTAGTAGTACAGTCAAACGGGACTGAAAGGGAATGAAAAGGATAATAAGAAATGGGTTGGATGGTTGTTATGCATCGACAAATCAATATACGATCTATTCGGGGGTGAGGTCGTTGACACAGGAGTGGGTGTTTTGAAAATCCAGTCTAGCTCAATTGTCAGAAAAGAAGGACTTTGGGCGGGGTTGTGGGCATCCCTGTCAGACCTGTACTTGCTAGGCAGACAAAGGGGTCCTTAGGAAGATGATGAACGGGCGCGTGGGGGCTCGGATGAGAGGCGGAGGCTGAGGCGTGAGGGTCGAGGTTCTTTGTTCCCTTCCGGGCTAGTGGGTTCTGAAGATAAACCTGAGACCAGACAAAGCGGCCAAACCTCGCCCAAACTCTAAGGGTTCAGGCCCTTGTCTCGGGACCCTGGAGAGCAGAAGTGGGCGGGGCGAAGGGGAGGGGGGCGTAAGGTGCTAGTGGGGCGCCAGAGGCTGCCTGCGCGTCCTCTCCGAGCCTCCCTAACCCGCAGGCAGGAAAGAGGAACACACCCCGAGTACCTCCGGGAGAAAACAGACCCGGGACACTCGACATTTCACGGGCAACATCTCTCGTGAGGCCCTTTCTGAACGCCACCGGCCGATGGCCGCAGTCCAGGGCAGGAAGGAAGAGAAGGCGGGCACCCGCAGGGCGGCTGGGCTAGCCGGGCCGGGCTTTCGCCGCACCCCTTTCAAGCCGAGCTGCTCATTTTGCAGACGTGGGGCAGGCGCTTGAGTCAACCAAACGGGAAGAGAGGTGCGCACCAGGTCTAAACCTCTCCCCAGGCAGCCGGCAGCGAGGGTGCAAGGATGAGTGAGGAGACAGGCGGAAGCCCTCCTGCAGGAATCAGGCCCTCTTCGTTTAAAAAACAGCAAAAACTTTCACTGATCAGTCGGCAACCCGCTCCTCCTTGATTAAAACCCGCACTTGCAGTCCTGTGCGGTGAGGCAGAGAGCGGGCTGCGGGCGCCGCACTTGCACCAGTGCCCCGCAGCGTCCTGCCTACTGCGGCCGCCCGGCCCTTCCCGAGACCGTGGAGTTGGCGCTGCCAGGAGATGCGAGCACAGCTAGTCTCCTGAGCGCTCTTTCCCTTTTCCCCAGGATGAGACGTTCAGTGGAAAAGCTTATGATCCAAGTTGGGGGTTTTGTTTCAATTTCCAAATAGTGCTTCTGGTGGAGGAGTTGACTTTTCAAACTCTCTAATCATCTCATTGACTCTCTTATTACCCAAGCCACTAGAGAGGCCAATTTTTAAATCAGTAAATTCAAGTGGAGGTCTGGCCCGGGAGCCCAGGCAAGTATTCAAAGATGAGGTAACAGAGGCAGTTTTTGGCCTTTGGGGGACACTGCGTGCCTTGCGGGTGGGCAGTGGTTTCAATGAGGGGCCTTCCCATAGTGCTTGAATCTTACACCTAAATTCAGATTTAACTTTCCTGCTATCATTTTTGCGATGGGCAGGCTGTTCCATTATCTATTCGACCTTGCCCTGCCCCTTTGACCGGAAGCCCCCACTAGAGTAGGCACAGCATAACTCTTCTTGTACACAACATTGAGCAGTCCTTCCAAGCAGATGAGAAAACTTTCCCACCAACTATCCGCGTTCCTATCCCCAGAGGAATATTAACTGCATCTATTTTTTTTTATAAAGAATTATTCCAGAATAAGTCTAGTCATAATTATTGGACACCTAAAATTGATATTTCTTTCCTAGAAAACTTATTAATTGCCTGTTATGATGACTTAGTTATGAAGCTTAACTCAAAATGCATTGAGAGTATTAAGTGGACTATTCTTGACTAACTTTTTTTCGTGATGTTCCTCACAATTGGCCTATGATTTAACTGGCTCTATGTGCTGTTTTGGGTTTGAGTGGAAATGTGTGAAATTAAGACTACAGTAGATGAAATATGTGGGTATGCTCATTTAATGAGATAAGTATTTGAAAGTGTAACATAAACTTTAATGCCTTACAAATACTTGTTTTGATTGTTATTCCTTGAAACTTACTACACACTATTTTCTGGGTTGATCACATATGAAATATGAGATTTTAACTTACTTTTCTTGTCATCTAAAGATCTTTTTAAATTGACTATGAACTTTAGGTTTTCTTACTAAATGAGCAACAGTATTAGTCCTGAAACCTATGATAAAATTGACAGTGGAGATAAGCATTCACACTTAAGAGTATTATCATTGCAAAGTTACTTCCTGGTTGTTCTAGGGTACAACACATCATTGTAAATCAGGTAATCCAGAATTTGACTTTTATTTCACATATGTCATTAGAAGTTCTAATAAAACCCATGAGCAATAAGTTAAGGTAGAACACCTCATCTTTATTTTTAGTTGTTTGACACTTAGGTAGTAAAAACAGGAAATTACCTCCTGCTTGTATGTGGGGTTAGTTTAATGCACGTTCTTCTCTTTTAAATGACTTTTTAAATTGTATGTTAAGGAGGAAGTGTAACCAAGTCCAAAGGGAACACATTCATTCCAAAGCCAGGTCACGAAGAGTTTCAGTGGGCTTGAATCCAGGGCTTTTGGGACCTAACTTCATGAAGTGAAATTAATCATATTTGTTATGTATTGCAGAACTAATAGAAAAAAATTGTGGTGAAGCCCGGAAACACATTTCATGGAAAAGAAATATTTGTAGATACTAAGTAACATAACAAATTATTATTTCCTGACACTGGTATCTCATAGATGACCATTTTACTGAATTCTTCTTAGTTCTGTATAAGCAGTAATACTTTGTAATATATTGCTTTATGCTGAGTGATTTCTTTGATGTGTTTATTTGCCCTTTAAAAATACATATTGAATCATCTTGGAGATAGTCCTATGCAAGAAATATTTTCAGTGCGGCTATTCAAAACTCATGTCTAATCTAGAATGAGAAATAGGTGGTGGATGGCAACATCCTTCATGCTTTGCATTCACATAAAGGAAAAGCTTTTTCTAAGACAGAATGCTACCAAGGTCACAATGAAAAATCCCTAGGGACATATTTAACTTTATTCAAAGAAATTTGCTCAAGATTCTCAGATCACAGTAAGCCTGGCCTTCTCACACATAAATTCCACTGACTATAAGTGTTGTAACTAGTTGCAGCTACTTTCATTCCAAGTTTTTTGCAGTTATAAGAATCTGAAATTTGGCCTATCACCAGTTCAATGAAAACAATTCAAACAGCAGAGTACCATGGTAGCATTTTTTTCATACAAAACTGGTTTAAATTGTTTAAGTCACTTTACAAAAAAAAAATCTTGGAGGTTCTGAAAAAGTTCCATACAACTAAGCAATCATAGAAATCATTCTGCCATGTAAAAATGTGTCTGTGTCCACATGTTGGTGAAGCAGTTTTCCATAGATTTTAAAAAATACAAAACCATGCATATTTTTACTACACTTATGAAAGTTTATTGGTGGTTGAAATAATTATTATGATCATAGCAATCTGTGATTAGAGAAAGATGATATTGACTGGCCCATTATTAATAGGATAAAGATTGGAAAGATCCCATCCCTCCATAGAAATAGAGATAGTTTGTACTGTACTCTTAAAGGCATGTCTTCAAATGTGTGAAGATTAACTTCTGTGTATATCTGTATTTTCATTCATCTATGGTTATTATCTTTAGATGTGTAGCATGAAAATTGACTTCTGGGCCTCTGAGTAGTAAAGTGCACACTATGTTTCTTTGCATCCTAAACAACATCTGTTAAGTGATTATTATTAGACACGCATAAGCATGCAAATGTATTGTTTTCATTAGTAGGATAATTTAAAATATTAATTTTTATAGAGTTTTAAATTTAATGGGGAGTAGCTGCACATGATGCTTTGAGCTGCTTCAAATTTAAACTACATGCTTAAAAAAGAATGCAAACCAAAACACCAAACTATAAGCATCCAATTACAGAATTTATCCAACAGCTGTTACACAGGCAGTGCTTCCATTGATAGTGAGAGGACTGCCTACATAATAAACACAGACTTAGACTTTGTGATTGAGTAAACAGTCATGTTACTTTTTAACTGTTTTTGAGATTTTAGAAATTAAAAGGTGGCATGTAAAGAAATAAATGCAAATATTAAGAGAGCTGTGGTCTTTGTTGGTATGCCATAACAAGTGGCTTTTTGATTCTCTCAGTTGGGTTTAAGTCCATAAAGTACCAAGAAAATAGTCTATTGAACAATGGGTTGGTTCAGTTATAAATAACCTAATGGCATAACTGATAACATGGGTATCTGTCACCATCATCACTACCACCAGCACCCCTGCCACTAACATGCCACTTGATATACTAGACTGATGATATTAGTTGGAGGAAGGTAGCTTATTATTTTTTTGATGTAGTAGAAAATACTAGTAATAATGGCTGCTGAATGAGTTCTGTCCCTACTACAGTCTCTGTCTTTCCACCAACAACTATCAAGAAATTGTTTTATTGCTGAGATGTTTTCAGATCAATGCATTTTTTTCAATTAGTACTTTAATAGTGCTTAATAAATTACTTTCACATACAGAGTACCACTTAATCCTCACAATGTCATTGCATATTAAATAATGTTATTGTAATTTTTGAAGTAAGATAAGGACACTGTGGCCTACAAAGAGAATATTGCTGGAGAACATAAGGCTAGTAGTCCATAGAATCACAAGCATGCCCAGATCACCTGATATTCCAAACTCTTCTTACTCCAAAACAAAAGCTCTTTCCATTATGTGCATATGGCTTTTGTGAAAATAAAATTACTATCTTGGGAGTCACAGTTATATAGATGCAGGAGAATTGATCAAACACCCTGTTTCTGTTGTCTAAATAGCATCAGTGAGGGACCTTTTGGAAACAGAAGTTTTTACTTTTAAAGTTTTATTTTATTTTTAATTGAAAAATAATAATTGTATATATATAGATATATAGGGTACAATGTGATGTTCTGATATACATACATGTACACACACACACACATTGTGGAATGATGAAATCAGGCTAATTAGCATATCCATCACCTAAAATATATATATATATTTTTTTGTCTTTTTTTCGTGTCCGGCAACGGAATCGCAACCCTCAGTGTCACGCCCGTACCAGACCGGGACCGGCAACGGGATCGCAACCCTCGGTGTTGCGTCCGCACCTCGCTCAGCCAGTGAGCGGGAACCGGTCTGTATGTGGGATCCGAACCCTCGGCGGGAGCGCCGCTGCGCTCCCCAGCGGTGCACTGTAGCAGTGCGCCCCCGGGCCGGCCCCTAAAATATTAATCATTTCTTTGTGGCATTTAAAATCCTCTTTTAGCTATTTTGAAATATACACTATATTAGTAATTATAGTCATCATGCTGTGCATTAGAACATCAGAACTTATTCCTTCTGCCTAACTGAAACTTTGTACCCGTCGATCAACCTCTTCCCTTTCCCCATCCACTTCCTCCCCATCAGCCTCTGGTAACCACCATTTTACTCACTACTTCTATGTGTTTATTTTTCTTAAGTTCCACATATAGGTGAAATTACACAGTATTGGTCTCTTTGTGCCTGGCTTATTTCATTTAACATATTGTCCTCTAGGTTCATCCATGTCACGAATGACAGAATTTTCTGCTTTTGTAAAAGGCTGAATAGTACTCTGTTGTGTTCATATACCACACTGTTTTAATCCATTCATTTGCTGATGGACACTTAGATTGTTTCTATATCCTGGCTATTGTGAATAGTGTTGCAATGAACATAGGAGTGCAGACATCTCTTCAGCATACTTTGGTAAAAGGCTGAATAGTACTCTGTTGTGTTCATATACCACACTGTTTTAATCCATTCATTTGCTGATGGACACTTAGATTGTTTCTATATCTTGGCTATTGTGAATAGTGTTGCAATGAACATAGGAGTGCAGACATCTCTTCAGCATACTTTGGTTATATACCGAGAAGTGGGACTGCTGGATTACATGGTAATGATATTTTTAGATTTGATGAGAATTTTTGTAAGTACCACAGAGATATTATCTTTATATGAAAATAGTTTCATTTCAAAAGAAAGTGTAGATATTTATCCTGTTAAAGTCATATTCGCTTAAACATTAAAACACTTTTCATCATGCTTACACCTTTCTTTCTAACATGTTAAAAAAATTATATCTGTAACTTTTTCCAAAAAATATAAATCAAATTATGTATTATGATAGATAAAATGCTTCTTACTTTCACAAAACTGACATCTATTTTTTATTTTTTATTTCAGAGATGGTGAATTGTATTTGAGTCGATCACTTGTCAATACTTCTGATAAAATCACTCGAAAGGCTGGCACCTCAATCTTCCAGCACAATGTAGAAGGTTGGAAAATCAATTCCTCTTTGGTCCTGGAGATAAGGTTAGTTTCCTTAGTATGGCATAATAAATATCACATCATGTTCTTAAATTTGTTGGGCTTGTCAAACTTATATCGAACACTTGATTTATACTTTAACTGTGAATACTTTAATAAAAGAATGAACTGGCTCTGTTTAATGTTGCTCACTGAAGAATGTGAAACAGTAAGACTGAAATTACTATACAGTCAGAAATTTAAGGATGAATACGTGAGTTTTATATATAGTGTTTTTATACTAATGGAATAATATATTCAAGAGTACTAATATTTAACATACTTTACCCAATTACTCAGGATGGACATATATTTTGAGAATTCTGATCTTGTGTTTTTCAACTAGATGAAAATGAAGTCTATCCAACTCCTATTTTGCTGAAAAAATATAAATAAATTTGACTTGTGAATATCTATGTGAGTTCATGTTGAAAAAAATGGGATAAAATCAGAAAATAACCTTTTAGAGTATTGGCTTACTGTTTGTAAGACTAGGCATTTTAGATGAAAAAACTCTTAAAATCAAACTCAATGCCTGCATATCAATATGTCATTTTCTTCTACTATAGTCCCATTACTAGTAAGAAACATAGCCTTTTCTCCTAATTATGGAAAAGCAAGCAGAAAATCTTTTCTATAATTATATTACATTGTTGTATTATTGATATATTTGAATTAGAACATTTCAGTAAATCAGAATACTTTAAAAGTTCTAGAGAACATGTCCTTTATATAATCAAATCATTGCATTTTTCTAGTATTGGTAAAATAGTAATCATTCAATGACTGTATATTAACAGATTTTGTAAGAGTAACTTAATGATTGATAGATACTTGCCTGGGTTTCTACCTGCTCACTTCTTGGATTATACATACACATAATGTAGACTATAAGCAACTTGAAGAAAGAGTTTATTGCACTTATCTTTAGAGTATATAAAGCAATTCATAGAATGCATTACAGCAAGGCACTCACTGCATTTTGAGATTTGCTTGAAAGGATGTATGGAAATTTAAAAAAGATGGGTGTCAGAGAAATGCAGGAATGGTTAGGTTACTTTGTTTTAAAGGTTTGGAAGTGACTGGAAAGGAAAACAGCAATCAATCCACGGCAATGTCAAGTGATGTATGTTTGGTTGCTTTTAGTTTAGGAAGAGTTTTGTATATCTATGGGCCTAGTACAAGAATGAGGAGATGAGTGGAATCTGATGGCAGAGTTCATAAATTGGTATCGTCTGGGTAAAAAGATGGCCAGGAAGCATGATTTATTTCAACATCATAAGAAAACAAAAACAAAAACAAAAACAAAAAAACTTAAAGCCAATTTAAAAAATCAGGATATTTTTAATAAAAGTACAGATTTTCATAAACTCTTTAGAAATTAAAAGATTTGACAACTCTGGGACCTGTATTCCTCCTGAGAACTAGTTTGTTGAAGCTGATGTTAGCCATGATCACTCTAATTTGACATTTTTACACCTGGGGCTCCCTTCTCTCATGGTACCTATCAAGTATCTTCCTCTATGTCTCATACCCCCATCGCTACATTTGAATTTAGGAACGCTGTAAGAGATGAAATAATTATGAAAAAAGAGCTATAGGATGTGTGATGATACGGGGTCATAAAGACACATATAGTTTGGTATAGAACAGATTAAGGGTTCATTTCTTGGAAGTAGATTGGAAAGAGAGAAATATGGGTGATTAAAAGAAAAGATTTGATTTATAAACAAACAGAAAGAGAACTTTAAAACTGGATGATTTGGCAAGAGGGGAGATAATTAGGTATTGCTATAAAGATCAGGTAAAGTAATAGAAGTAAATTAAGAAATTGTAATAGTTTAATTCATTTATCTAGGCATGAAAAATAATATTCAGATAAGGAAAATCTAATAAGTAAATTACATACATAAGTATTTTACACTAGTTTAATTAATATATCTGGTCATGCCTTCCTAATATCTATACAAAATTGAATACTGTGGGTGTGCATGAGGCTACAGATTTACATTTTGCTATTAGTAAGGTGTTCAGTCTAAGGGTGTTAAACATAAATTGAGGGCCGAGCCCATGGCGCACTCTGGAGGGTGCGGCGCTGGGAGCGCAGCAGCGCTCCCGCCGCGGGTTCGGATCCTATATAGGGATGACCAGTGCGCTCACTGGCTGAGCGCGGTGTGGCCAGTCTCAAAAAGGACAAAAAATAAATAAAATAAAAAATAAATTGACCCAAGAAATTCATTGTGGCAACTTTACAAGTTAATGAGTTAATTCACATTTTTGAGAGTAATCTATTTTCAATTATAATAGCTGATTATATGAATTAAATGGTAGTACTATTTTTATATGGTTCTCCTTATCTTTGTTCTCTGATAAAGAATTAAACAATAAAACTGTGAGCAAATATTAAATAATATATACAAAGTTGCCACTTCCTTGCAAGAAAGAATAATTTGTAAAATCATTATAGTACAATATGCAGTTCATAAAAAATAATAATTGCCTATAGCACCAATGACTATAAAGTGTTAATCAGCTTGACATCTACAATAGAAAATTTAGAATATGAAAATGTCTGATTGTTGACTTGGCTTTTTGCAAATATGTTTTTTCAAATTCAAATTGGAAACTAATCATGGGGTATTTTAGATCATTATTTTCTTGTTTCTTCCTCACTTCTCTAGCATTTAAGAAGAACCATATTACTTTGTGTCTGTAGGTGGGTATGGGTATATTTTACAAGTGTTTTCAAAATTCTATTTTGAAGTTTTTGATTAAGACATTACAACTAATCAATTTTTTTTTTTTTTTTTTAAGATGACCAGTAAGGGAATCTTAACCCTTGAGTTGGTGTTGTTAGCACCACGCACTCCCAAGTGAACTCTCCGGCAATCCCTATATAGGGATCCGAAACTGTGGCCTTGGTGTTATCAGCACCGCACTCTCCCAAGTGAGCCACAGGCCGGCCCAAACTAATCAGTTTTGATCTTACATGATTGAATTATGCTTACAAATACTTCTCATTTAAAAAATCTCATTAAACTTATAATGCTCTTTTGATTTCCTAATAAGTTATTTATGTATTTACATTAAAATGTGAAACAGTTGCTGAAGATACATTTTTTGTTGTTTGCTTACATTTGTAGACATGATTTTCTTTCTTATTACTCATTCCTTCCGCATAATATGACCTCTGCCGCCTTCAGAGAACACCAAAAATTGGTTCATATAGGAGGGTCCTTCAAAAAATTTGTGGAAAAATAGATTTAAAAAACTAAGTGAAACATCCCATGAACTTTTTTGAAGACCCATCATATATTCATCAAACAACTCTATATCTGGGGAGTTGTCTAAGAGAGATGGTTTTATGTATTAGTTCATTGTACTTTGAAAATTCATCAAAATTTAAGGAGTTTATGCACTCTACATCTAACTTCACAATTAAAATAATTAGCTTGGTTTAAAATCTTGACTTTATTGGTAATTATTTGTTCTTTATTATTGTGAGCTAAGAAATGACACATTTAAGACGTATTAGATGTTGTGAATAAATCTGTGAACATTGTACTGAGAGATTATTTGATCATGTCCAACATTTGTGATTTGACATTTTTTTCCATATTTGGGTTTTCTTTTCTTTATTTCTTTTTTTTTTCTCTCTGTTTTATATGTTGACTAGAAACCCAAAGAAGAGCCCATTCCAAATAGATCTATAGAAATTTAGGAGCTCAGGTACTCCTTAGGTGAGCTTAATCACATCATAATTGGTTGGAAACAAATTTTTCTACTCTTAGTATCATGATATATCAAAGTTCTTAAACAGATAAGACGTGGGCTAACTAAAAATAATTGCAAATTTATGTATGCTTACCTGTCAAAAACAATTTGCTATTGCATGCATAAATGTACTTTAAAAGGTCCACATACTATTCTTATACTATCTTCTTAACTTCGATCAGTACAACCAAGTGACCAGTAGAGCTCATCTTGGGTCACAAAGCTTGTTAGTCAAGATTTAAACCAAGGCTTAACTATAGAACCAAAGTCTTACTATGAAACAAATTTCTTGGTAGAGTATATTTTAATACTAAAAATGCATGCAATCAAAATGCATCTTTGTGATAGGATATTTTTCTTTGCTTTAAAATAACAAAATATCATTCATGCAATTTTACCAAATTCTGGACCAAGTGTGTCCTGTCTGATTTTTGTAGGCCATGATGAAACATTTGGCATTTCTTAAAGTTTTGCTTGTTTGTTTGTTTCCTTGCTTTTTGTGAACTGTATCAGTAGCAACTGAATTGATATAGTGAGTTTTTACTGGAGACACTGTCTAAAGTTTGCAAAAACTGATTCCTAATATATGCATCATAACCTAATTTCATTTTCAAATTGTGGTGAATTCCAACTCTAAGATTTTTCACACAATACCTTCTGATGTAGTTAGCAATGCCATTTAGGTTAAATTCTAGTTGCTGCAGGACAGTGTGCTCCTTGTTCACAAGAAACTGACAGAGAAGAAAGCATGGCACCTGGTGATAGGTTAGCTAAATTTAACGTTTCACGAGTGAAAATAATGTTTAGTAAATGAATTCTCTGGGACTCTGCTGTTGCTATTTCAAGTGATGGGTGAGTTGAAAGGGAAGCTTTAGTTAAAAATTCAGTTGAAAAGTTTCTGTATAGAATCTATTCCTGTCAGTTTAACGGTCTAAACCAATCTTTCACTTTAAGCCAACATTGCCTAACAAAAAATAGTTTTTATGACCAAGAGTTTGAGCTCACTGAAAGTGAAACATATTTTCAGATTCTTTCAGTTATCTTTTACATGAAAACAGTTGCTGAATTTAGGTGTCTGCTTATCTAAGGAGGTTTCAAAAGTTGCATTATGATCACAAAATGACAGTTAAAGGACCTATGAGGGATCTTTTGGTTTTTGTCCTTTCAAGTCACACATGGAAAACACAACCCCCTTCTTTGAATTTCTGGTAATAACTTAGCCACATATTGAAAAAACTTGTACTGGGACAGCCTGAATGTTAAACATTAGCTTTTGCTGATTCATGTTTCCTTAGAGCTCAGATCTTAAATTGGGATTTCTCTCTCTCTCTCTAATTTCTGAAGTAATTTTGTTTAGCCTGTTCTAAAAATTAAATTCATATCAATTATCTTCTGAGCAAAAGCATGTATGTTCTCCTTTGTAATACTTAAAGTATTGTTTTAGTTCAATGTATGTACAAGAGTGTTTCATGCTTTCAATGACATTTAGCTAATTGCATTTAAGTATTAGTTTTGGGTTTGTTTTTTTTTTTTTTTTTGCATATTTATTGTCTGAACAGTGACTAGACTTAGCAAATCCACAGAGCTTTTTTCATTACATTTGTAATCTAAAAAATGCCTTCAGCCTGCTAGAGGGAAAACAACCTAACATTTCTTTACTGTCTCCAAAAAGTATTAAGTACTTAAGTCACAATATTATTCACTTATAGTAATTATTTTCAGTCTTTCTTGCATCCTACACCAGGAATATTATCTCAGATAATTTTTCATGCATAGATCTAAGCCCTAAAATAGGAACTATAAGTTTGGTTCAACATAAGGAAAAGAACATAGTGAAGTCATTCAAGGTTTCCTCTTTGCCCTTTTTCAATTTAGAAAAGCAAATTCCACACTAACAATTATTCTGAGTTTTGCCCAAAAAACTTTTTTGACATTTGTATATTTTGATTAGTCTATGTGAGTTGGTACTTTTTATTGTTTTGAAAATCACTTTTATTATTTTTACTGCTTCTGTTTAAAAAGAATAAACTGCTGTTGAGCCTATACCACAGCATTGAAAGAACATATACTATTTTATCATCTGCACTTAATAATTATTTATCTCATTAAACACTATTTCCCTCCAAAAATTAGATAACATGATTACTTTTGAAATTTTGCTCAAGTCTCATAGTCCCCCTTTTTATAGCATTTTTCCTGAAGAGTGAATAAACCAAAGATGTTTAATTATACTTAGAAATTTAGAAGGCATGTTTTAAAATATTGTTGCTGCTAACTTTCCAAAACCCAGCAAAGGTGTTGTTTTTGAAAAGCTATTAGTTGACAAGCATGTAAGTTTTAACTTTTTTTGACTGAGTAAAAGGTATTTTTCCTTTTGGATTTCTAAGCTAGAGTTTTCTTTCAAATCTGGACCTCTAATCTACTCATTTCAAGCCTGCAAACATACCACTACTTGAGAGCATACATCTCCAAATACATCTGCAGCAACCTATTTAAGTTATATTCAAAGGAAAATAATGACACCACTAGTTTGATGATTTAACCACATCCGTGCAATCTTTATTTTAGAGCCAGCTTCGTAGTTTTCACAGGAAATGAGCCATTTTTGTTGAAGTAAAGGTGTCAGGTATTACTTGATTTTTGCCCAAATAAATGGTAATTAATAAGTATGTAGAACCAGCTTCGTAGTTTTCACAGGAAATGAGCCATTTTTGTTGAAATAAAGGTGTCAGGTATTACTTGATTTTTGCCCAAATAAATGGTAATTAATAAGTATGTAGAAAAGATTCTGTGTATTGTCACTTTTGGTGCTAGTTGTTAACTTTTGTGAAGAATCGTTATGTGTTTGACATAATAAAAGACTTCTCCACTTTCTGAAATTCATAAGCCTTATTTTTGTAATCCTTGTTAAACTGTAATTCTCTTCTTATATGATCTGTACTTTAAGCGTTAAATTAAACTGTAATTCTCTTCTTATATGATCTGTACTTTAAGATAAACTATTAAGGTGTCTGATAGTATGTCTATCAATTTTTGTGATTTAATTTGTAGGGCATTTTGTTAAACTGTAATTCTCTTCTTATATGATCTGTACTTTAAGAGAAACTATTAAGGTGTCTGATAGTATGTCTATCAATTTTTGTGATTTAATTTGTAGGGCATTTGCCCAGGTTTTCCTGTACAAATTCCACTCCTTATGAACCTAAAATTCAGAATATTTGACAAAAATTTCAGAAAATATATTCTTTTTCAGAGAGCTGAGGGACCTTGTATATAAAATCTGTTCAAACAGTCTTCAATCACTTGGTTTTCTAATTAGATCACACATTAAACTGAAACCTATTTAGAACAAACCAAAATAAAGAAAACAAAAAGAAAGATATGAGTTAGTTACTTTCCATCCCTCCTTGTTAACCATGATTCTAGCTTGTAAGTGAGGGTTGGAGTATTACTCTTTTGATGAAGTCATGGGAAGAGATCATATTTTGTGCTCAATAATAAAATTTACCTATTATGATGGAGCTTAAACAGTAACACTTGAGGAAAAACATTTCTGTCATATCTTATTATAATAATGAGATTGTTTTCTATTGCTTTGAAAATCCAAGTTTGTAATAAAAGCACTTTAGTAAATAATATCCAATTTCCAACCTAGGCACAGAGCTTACTCAGATTGCCTCTTGTTGGTAAGTGTTTGGTAAGCTGAGTATCTGACAATGCCAGACTTTTGCAGGCCAAGTTTATAACTTCTTTGGCAATATAATTCTCACAAAAACTTGCTAGGCTCCTGGGCTACTTCCAGGTATAGATAAACCCATCCAAAGATTTCTTCCGAACACAGTTCTTAAGCCTTCTGACTCTCCCCTAATTATTCTGATCTATCCCTCCCTGTCCTAAATTTAACGGCAGTTATCCTTACGTCATTTGAATCTATAGACTATCGTGGGAAGGTAATATCCCTCTTACTGCTGGGATGGCTCCAATTCTTGTAGTGTCTCCTGTTAATTGGGGTACAAAAACATTTGGGGGGGGTCCCAATTACTAGACTTTCACACAGTTTAGATTACAGGCCGTTGCCAGAGATGTATTACCTTCCATCTCAGCTTGCAATTTGGCTACTTCGTGCCTGCCTTAACCTCTTTTATTGCCTTGTTAAATGGAGGAACCAAAATAAAACAACATATGAACATTTTTTAATCAATTCTCCAAGAGCAATAGATTCATTAGATATGATGCATGACTTTCAGCTTTCCAGCTAGATATACCTATTTTCTCATTTTCCATTATCCAACTATGTACCATATGCATATATTTTATGTTCATGTAGCATCTCACATCTGTTTTCAACTTATCAACTTATTAACATGTTAGTTATAGGATAGACTAAGCTTCCACATGCAAAAAAGAGACCTTAAAATACAATGGCCAAACATGTTGGAAGCTTATTTCTTTTTTATTGAGAGATGCACATGATCCATACATATCCGACTTAAGGAAACTACCTTGCATGACCAATCTCAGCTGTACTTGGGCTTGGAAACCTGGAAATGCTCTAGCTGAGCATCCACATACCCAAGTAAAACTTAGAAGTTTCAAATACAAAAAGTAAGTAGGGAAGAAATAATGGTAAGGAACAATTAGTTATCTCTGCCATATACAGTCCAATGTTCTATCTTTTCCTTTTATTTGAGCTTGGAATAAAACTTTCATATACATTTAGTGCAATAGTTTTCGTTCCTCTTCAAATAATCATCCACATAATTTGTTTAAATGTCTATAAATTTCTTTGGAAGTTTAATTATTTTAGTATAGTCAACTATGGTATAATTGAAAACAATTTCAAGTTATTTCTATTAACCTTAACTAGACCACATTAAACAAAATAAATAACTATAGAGAATTGATTGAAGCTAGCCAAACATCTAGTGATGTGAAGTCATGTAATGGTGACTATTTTATTTAATAAATGAATTTTCTATATATTTTGATAAATGAAGTGCTTTTTTTTTTTACCCCACTAATAGATGTATATACCATACCTATTCACAAAATCATTGAGGAGCTCTGTGCAAATAGTTTTCAGGAAACATATTCTATTTCCTGTAGAATCTATTTAATTGGTTGGTTTAATTACCACCTGACAATTTAAGATTAATAGTTTATCAATTTATATTTCATTATGTTACTTTGTAAATAACATTACCAGTTCTTGGATATGCTGTCATTAATGTAAAACTTTTCTTGTATTTCACATATAGGAAGAACATTCTTCGTTTCTTAGATGCAGAACGAGATGTCTCAGTGGTCAAGAGCAGTTTTAAGCCTGGTGATGTCATACACTATGTCCTCGACAGGCGCCGTACACTAAATATTTCTCATGATCTCCATAGCCTCCTACCTGAAGTTTCACCAATGAAAAATCGCAGGTTTAAGACCTGTGCGGTTGTTGGAAACTCCGGCATTCTGCTAGATAGTGAATGTGGAAAAGAGATTGACAGTCACAATTTTGTAATAAGGTGAGCTTTCTTCTGTTTCTAGAGATTGTAATTTCTTCAAAAACATTTTACTTAGGCGTAGAAAACTGGTAAAAATGTTTAAACTTAATGTTAAGTATTAGTGGAAGCTTAAACAAATATTTATTTATGATATCATTTTGTGTGTATTATCCAAATTTACATTTACCCCGGAATAGGAAATTAAAATTATTGTATCATTGAAAGAAAAGGTGATCTCCTTGCAGCAATAAGATATACAGAAGATTTTAAGGGCAGGAGGGGGCAAATGGAAATTTTATTAGATTTAATATTCCCACAGGATAAATATTTCATATGTTTTTCTTTATATTCATTAGCTTTGTGTGAATTCATTTGTTGTAGAAAGATTATGAATAGTACAAAGCAGTGATGTAATAGATGTAAGTTAATTTCACTTTTTGTTGACAATTATTTAGCAGATTCTAAGAACATAGCTAAGCAACTTTATATTTGATATCCTGGGCCAAATTGCCTTTGTTACTCTTTATATACATTATTTATATATATTAGTAAATTTTAGTTTTTTAATTTTCTCACATAATTAAACATACTTGTTTGGTTTTCATTGATAGTCAACATATATTTAATGAATCGTGTGTTTGACTAATTTTTTATTAACCAAAAAACACTCAACAGTAGAAATGGGATTGTGATCACATCGTAGATATTAGCAGTTTTTAATTCCCAATTCTTATATCTACATAATTTCTTTGGCATGTTTTAGTTCTTTAGAAAAATTTTCTGAATAAGTGGAACATGTATATTGGAACATAAAATAGTACAGTATAAAGAAGGATAGGAAAGTATGCTGAATTGACATGTTGACAAAGACCTGAAGTCCCTTAAAGACAAGATGGAATATAGCCTGTGAAACCATAGATCTTGAAAAAATCTTTTATGAAATAAAGTCTTAAAAAATAAAGATAATTATGTATATGCTATTGTAAATAGTCAAGCACTTTTTCATAAATCAGTAATAGCCATGAAAAATCATACTAGAGCATTACCAGATGAATATAGTTGATAATCATGAATATAACTGCAAACATTTTAACTTATTATTTTGCCTTTTCTCACTTGGGTGCAGGATCATTGATTTGAGCCTTTAAAAATCTGAACTCAAAATAATTGGACTTAGAGGAAAACCCTGTCAACATTAGATATACAAAGAAAATTGTAGACAAAGAAGAGGTGACAATATTTGATAAGGGAATGACAAAGGAAGTAGAAGTAATGAGCTTCAAGCATTGAGTTCTGTGTGATGTATGGTTGTGAAG
Source organism: Galeopterus variegatus (assembly GCF_000696425.1). Taxonomy (NCBI): domain Eukaryota; kingdom Metazoa; phylum Chordata; class Mammalia; order Dermoptera; family Cynocephalidae; genus Galeopterus; species Galeopterus variegatus. The sequence goes on from NW_007728385.1 coordinate 93,943, forward strand.
AAAAAGTAAGGCTTCTAGAATTTCTGAAGTAAAATCACAGGGCGGGTAAAGTAAACATTTTAAGGCATAATGGAAATTGTTGTAATGTGAAGAAGAGAATTTTAAAAGGTGATTCATAGTGGAGGAAAACAGGGTCCAAATGTGACTTCTTGTTCCCGCATGCCGCTAAGCTGTGGCACTGGGGCCTGTCCAACTGTTAGATTCAGCCACATCCCTGACTCTGAAATGAAGGCTCCCTTTACAGGTGGGTAATGAGAGAGGCCTGACTGCAGTAGTTCCGCAGTTTTATATCAGTTTATTGATAGTGCTTCCCGCTCTGGCTTTGTTAGCCCAGTTTCTTTTGACTGGATTCTTAGCATTATTCCAATTCTTATATTACTGAATTTTTACTTAACATGTCACTGTGTCTCCAACAAGTGGATGTTGTTGTATGCTCTTTCTACATCTTAAGAGTGACTGGTGGCCGACTTTGCTTTATACAACAGCCTCCAATTTCCATTTTTCCTGCCTTCACTTCCTAGAAACTATATATCTTGCCCTAGGTCTCACTGCACTGTAAACATCTTAAGAGTGACTGGTGGCCGACTTTGCTTTATACAACAGCCTCCAATTTCTATTTTTCCTGCCTTCACTTCCTAGAAACTATATATCTTGCCCTAGGTCTCACTGCACTGTAATTGGCTTTGACCAGACTATTGGTTTCCAAGGTCCTGGACTTTAGTTCACTCGTGAGTAAAATTCTGATTCCACAAAATCCTACTACCCTCCTTTTTCATTCTAACATTATTTTCTCTTTCACTGGCCAAGCAGCAGCAGTAGGTCACCAGGTAGTAACATCCTCACAGTTTTACTATGGATTATTGGAAGTTTAGATCACTGCTAAGCTTCTCTGCTGCTCCTCCAGGAAAATATCTGGTACCTAGGGACTTGGCTAATGTATATATGCTTTCTCTTCTTTTTATGTCGTAGGCACCTAATTTCATGCCTACTTTCTAGACTTACAACCTTAGAGTCTGCCTTAGATGAATAAACTTGTACTCCAACCTTAGAATACTCTTTGATCTTTCCTACAGCAACCCAACTCCAATGATGTCCAGTAAACTGATTTATCTATTTGTATTCTGTACTCTGTCTTCTGGAGTCATTATCTACCTTCCTGCTAACTGTCAGATGGATTTGAGTTTCTATAATTGGTTCCTAGGCCACTC
>NW_007728385.1:95640-106797 GCF_000696425.1 Galeopterus variegatus
ACTTGTACTCCAACCTTAGAATACTCTTTGATCTTTCCTACAGCAACCCAACTCCAATGATGTCCAGTAAACTGATTTATCTATTTGTATTCCGTACTCTGTCTTCTGGAGTCATTATCTACCTTCCTGCTGACTGTCAGATGGATTTGAGTTTCTATAATTGGTTCCTAGGCCACTCTTGTCAATCAGCTCAGGTCTAATGTCTTAGTAGTACGGTGGGAGGAATATCTTCACCACTTCCTAGGTGGAAACCTCATTGAGTCCACAGTTTCATTTTGCCTCACAATTTCTATGTGCATTGAGAGCTTTACCTTCTTTCAGACTTCATGAGTGTACTATCTACACATCCAAGCTTTAAAAGTAATTTTTTTTTTGGCCTGGATAACTAGCAATATGTAGTAGTGTAAAAAAATATTTTGAAAATTTTGAGAAAAATGTTGAAAGATTTGATCAACTAGTTATCTTCTCTTACTGGTGGTTTCCAGGAGATTTCTCTTCTCAAAGAAAGAAGCCCTCAATGGACTAAAATAAGAGTTCTAACAGTCTCATTTCAGAGTAGACTTGTTTGTACAGTTCGTAGCAAGAGTTCTTTTACAATTTAACCAGAGCTTATAAACTTAGAAAATGAGTTAGGTTTGCTGGAGTTTTAATATATATTTATTGTTTTACAATATCACTGTGCAGTTTTTATATGCATTCTTGTAAATCTACAACTTATTAGAGCCTACCTCCCAATATTGATGAGCTTCCTACATGAATCTTACGTGCACATGAAACCAGGAATTTTAGATTGATGTAAGAAGCTGTATCTAAAAATGCATATATTTGGGGAGCTGACACTTAATTGATTGTAATATAGAAATTCAGTAAACCCAGATATATATAAAACTATGTTTTATAGATTCAGACTCACATGCACATCTGCAGGCACATACAAATATCTTATTTAAATTCTTTTTCATGCTAAATATGTATGAGAAAAATTACAATTGCCATAAAGGTAGCCTTGACCCCTTTCTCTCTTTAGTATCATACTACTAATTCATCAGCAAATTCTATAGATGTTATCTTCAGAATATATCCTGAATCTAATGATTTCTTATGACCTCTATTGCTGCCACCCTGGTCTTAGCCAACATCATCTCTTGCTTAGAACTCTGCAGTAGTTCCTTATCTGATCCCCCTAGTTGCACCCTTGCTTCCTTATTCCAAAGCTATAGTCTCTCCTCATCATTTAGCAGCTTCTCACCATACTGTGCATAAAATACTAATATCATGCCAGTGTCCATAAATCAGGTAGCCTGAGACTTCAGGGACAGTGTGCCTGCCGGGCTTTTCTTTGAAGCCCTCTATTTACACTCCTTTGTGTGGTTTTAACATTTGGGGCAAGGGTAGGTCTCTGCTTGTACATAACATCACATCCTCTGCAAGGTCTTTCCTGACTGCACTATCTGAAACACCCCTTACCACCATCACCATCTGTGCCTTGCCCTTTGTTTCTTGCATCACATGTTTCTTTCTTTACTTTGTGTCTTCCCAACTAGAATGCAAGAGAGAAACTTTGTCTACATTGCACCATTTTTAGTTTCAGTCCTTAGGAAAGTGTCTGGCAAATTTATCTATCAATATTTGCTAGAGGTAGGTAGGCAGAGAGTAAGGAAGAAAAGAACAAAGGAGGGAGGGAAGAAAGGAAGAAAAAAATGGAAAGAAGGGAGGCCTGGAGGGGAATAAGGAATAAAAGAAGAATGGATAGAAAGAGGAAGGAAAGTGCTCTATCATAATTTTCTGTCATCTGTCATTTTGAATGAATGGAAACCCTTTACACATGCCTCAATCTCACCCTCAAAATGTTCTTGGATATCTGAGATGAGAGGGTCATCACACCATCTCCTTTAACACTATAGCCTATCCAGTCATCATCTCCTCTAAAACCTTAGGTGACCAAGTCTCAGAGCAGGATGTAAATCCTTCTTATAGTAAATATAAAAGCCGTCTCACTCTGTCTTTTATGGAGTAAGGGACCATAGATTTGGTGTTCCTTGTCTGCATTTTAGCCCACCATCTCACCAAGAAACACATAAAGATCTCTGCTTTGTCTGCTTCATTTGCTCATATTAATTCCTTTTTTAACTTGCAGTATTATAGTATTTAATTCAAAATTTGTAGAATGTGTCTTATGGGACAATTTGTGTAAAGCTAAATTTATATAAATTAAGTGTTTTGTAATCTAGGGAGATGATGTGGGGTAGAAGCTACTATACATGTGCACATTTGGAATCTTTTTTGTAACTAGTTTTTTTCCTAAGCTTACATCACCTCTATTATATTATTTCTTTAAAGGCACACTTTTAAAGATGGCAATAAAATTGAGAAACAATCTATTGGGCTCTATAAAGTCAAATTTTTACAAACTTAAACCTTTTAAGAAAAGTTTTTAAACTTTTTTCTACAAACTTGCAATGTTCAAATTAGGTCATTAGACACAGAATTCACTGGTTAGTGTTCAAACATTTGAAAATGGTGAGAGTATTTGTAGGACTAGAACTACAGGGGACTCTTTATACTTTTTTTTTTTTTTTTTTTTTTAAAGATGACCGGTAAGGGGATCTTAACCCTTGACTTGGTGTTGTCAGCACCACGCTCAGCCAGTGAGCGAACCGGCCATCCCTATGTGGGATCCGAACCCGGGGCCTTGGTGTTATCAGCACCGCACTCTACCGAGTGAGCCACGGGCCGGCCCAAACTCTTTATACTTTTTGAAGCTGTGATTATTTTTAAGACTTATTTAATAAGAACTGGAGAGTTACCAATCCTACAAATTTATATTTGTATTATTGACTTGCCAAGTATAAAAAGTAAGGATAATCATCTTTATGAAGATATGAAAATTATCACCATAATCATTTTTGGAATTTTCTTCACATTTTTGCTACTTTTCACAAACAGAAGTTGGAATGTTCTAGATTAAAGTATGCACTAGAGAGGTGTAGCCCAGGATTTTCTAATTATCCAAGAAAAAAAAATTTTGATTTCTCCAAAAATCGTTTTAGAAATTATCCACATTTTAGATACAATATCCTGAGAAAAACTACCTTGGTTATTTATTAGCTAGTTGGGAAACACATTCTTTTGGGTTTCACTTTATTACTTTTATTATGGATTTGTATGATGATCACTTACTGTATTCTATAACACTCAATAGTGGACATATATGGAAGCTTGCTTATAGACTGAAAAATCTATTCCTTTACTGTAGGAAGCAATAAACAAGACACTGACATTTGGTTATTATTGAATAGTTGGTTGTTATGGCAAAGTTCAATTAGCACTTAAGAGCCATCATTCCAAATGGGGGAAAAATTGAGCAAAAGTAATGCATATAAATACAAACTTTGTCACTTCTAAATAAAGACTGCCACTTCTTGCCAAGGGGCATGTGACTTTATTTCCCTCATTTTTATTAATTAGAACAGTTCTAAGAACATAACATCCTTCAAATCAGTGAGCCAGAGAATTTGCTGTTGTGTCTGGTAATATTAATGATGAACCAGATTCTCCCAGTGCTCAAACTATAAGTTAGATCCTTTTGAAAAGTTCATTAAAAATATGTGAATCTCTGAAATCAAGAAATTATGTCAGACATAGTAGAGAGAGAAGAAGAAAACAGAATCCACTACCAACCATTTCTCCTTGAAGACAAAAGTAAGTTGACTTAATCTCGAAGATACCAACTTGAAATTGATAGGTGGAAGGTATAACCATAAGTCACTTAAATATAAAGCACACGAAACAAAGATTGAAGATGGAGTTAGTAACAATTTTAATAAGAAAAGATGGTTCTCTAGACTTGTGTGTAAGTGTTTGACCCAAAGACTTTTAAATTGTTTTTTTCAGGTACTACTTTTTCCCTTAGTATAATATTTATTTTCCATTTTGAAGTTATATAGCACTACCTCTTAACAGTCTTCGGCTTGTAAGAGCCCTTGAAGAATTTTTCTAATCTGACTTATGAACATCAACAAATCAATCACTTGATTGTGGTCATAGGATCTTCCATGACATCTTGTCATACTAGATTTTCATCCTTCCTAACAGCTCTCGATCTTCTCTTTGAGTTCTGGCTCATCATTTATGTGCCAAATACCTCTTTCTTCTCCAGGTATGTGTGGCCTTTTGTTATTGCACATACGTCTCCTCCATCCTAAAATGTTCATAGGGATTTCTGCTTTAAAATCCAATCAAATCCTCATTCTTTCTTGAAATAGTTTTCTATCTACATTGAATTGGTTAAAAGTATCATAATATTTTAGTAATAATTTTTAGAATATTTCAAATTTCTCTTTTTCACGGAGATGTACTGTAGCTATGGGTACGTTTAGTTGGTTGGATGGTCACCTGAGTTTCTAGCTTGTTTATTTGTTTCCCACTGTCTTAGTTTGTTTTATGCTGCTATAACAGAATACCACAGACATAGTAATTTATAGCAAACAGAAATGTATTTGGCTCACAGTTCTGAAAGCTGGGAAGTCCAGGATTGAAGGACTGCATTCTTGCTGAGTCATAACATGATGGAAGGCATCACATGGGTAAGAGAGAAAGAAGGAGGCCAAACCTATTCTTTCATCAGGAACCCACTCCAGCAATAATGGCACTAAGCCATGCATAAAGGCAGAGCCTTCATGACCTAATTACCTCTTAAAGGTTCTACCTCTCAGCACTGTTGCATTGGGAATTACATTTCCAACTCATGAACTTCAGGGAACACATTCAACCAATAGCACCCACTTTTCCTATTAGATAGACAGTTTGTTGAGGGAGAGATAAATTATGACTGGTCTTTTTTCAGTGTACAATAATTAGTGGAATAACTGTTTAAGGATCAGATTCACCCAGGTATTATGATCAAGTTGACCTACAACTTTATAAACCAAAGTATTATTTTCAGATAAAATCTTCATTCAACATTATTAGATTTTTAATTCGACCTTTTATTTTGGAAAAGATTTTGAAGAAATAAAATTCTGTCTTTAACAATGTAACAAAATGCATTGTTATACACAAATGGAAATCTCTTGCTCCAAACAGTTAGTTGTCCCTCAAAGGGAGAGAGCAAAGGGCATTTGGATGGCATTACTGACCTTTGGAGTACAGTTTTGGAGAATGTTACTTTTCGTATCTCATACAAACTATTTTAAAATAAGCCCTGCAAAAAATGGCCATGTTGTACATTTGCACATATATAGACACATACATTGTCATGCATTATTTTTCCTATGAGATACTCTCCCAGTGTCTGTTAGAATCATTAATTAATCAGTTATAATAAATGCTTGTAGCAGTAGGATATCACACAAAAGGAAGCCCTGATCAATATCATTACATGAGGCTTAAAGTAAAAAAAAACACATAAAGATAGGAAAATCAATTAAAGTCTAACTTTGATTCTGTAATGAGGGACTAAATATTGAATTGATTTCTAAAATCTAGTTTTCATGTACATATGTACCTAAATAAAAGAAAAATAAACATCAAGAAATTTTCTTAATGAAAATGTCTAAAACCATAAATCAAATAACAGTGTTAGTGGACTATGATCAATGTTTTTTATACATGCAATCCTCAAGATACCTATGTATCTATGCATGTTTCCTCAATTAACAAATGCCATGTTGGAAGGAAAGAAGTTTGGCTGAGATGGAATAAGGAAGTTAATCACTGACTCAGGTTGGAAATATCTAACTTTTTTGCCTCCAATCATCTCTGATAATGAGCGTTCATAAAGGATGACAAAGTTATTGTGATGGAAAAGATTTTGTCATTTGGCTCCAGAAGAATAAAATTTTAAGTAATTTATTTTGTTATTGATGTGTCACTCATATCCCATCTCCTACCGGCTTGAGAAGAAAATCAAATGGGAGCATAAGAGAAAACATTACTTTAGTATTATTCCTTGGACCTATTTCTTCAAAGAGTGACAGGAATTTTGAATACTCTGGATGCACAATCTTGAAACTGTGGGAAACTGTGATTTCCCTTTATAATATTCCTCATCAGTAGAGTAGGCACAGAATATGATCTGTACCAAAGATCATTTTAAAGTGTTAGTTAAGTGCCATAAACTGACTGATAGCCTTTCATACACCAACTAGAACACAGCAAACACCTGCATATATTTTATAGAATTAACTAAAACATTAACTTTACAAGGTACTGAACAATATTCAAATAGGTCCAAAAGGCATGTCTGGATCCACTGTTAGACTTTACACACAGTTTAAGGGATATTCTAAATCACACCATTTCTGAGCTAAATTTAACTTAAACAATCCTTTTTAATGTCACATGCAGAAGAATAATCATAACACTAGAAGCTTCGTTAAGTTAAAGAAAACCTGGTAAGCGTTAGAGAAATTGTCCAGTTGTATTATTTTCTAAATTTTTTATTTGGATTGTCTGATGTGCTAAATATTATAGAGAGGCAAATAGATTAGATAGATAAGCTAATATAGAAAAATAGATACTACATAGACAGATAGATAGATAGTTAGAAATGACAGAGAAAGAGAGAGGAGATAGGGAGAGAAGAGAGAAAGAATGTCAATGCTGTGTTGCACTGTAAGACCATCACTCAATACAGAGTCGAAGAGTACAATCAACATTTATTGCAGATAATATTGGATGAAGATTTTAACCTTTCTAAATTTTTGTTTTTGAATTTAGAAACTGAGATTGTTATACACACTCTTTTTCTCTAGCTAGATTATTACAATTTACCTGTTCGCAGAGGCCACAGAGTGATAGAATTGCTTCTACAAAGCCCTGCCCAAAATTTACCCCACAGTGTATACTTACTTATCTAAAAGTGTGCTGTAAAATTTCAAGAATTTAAAATTTGAAAGACATAATATATTATTTATATATCACCATAGGAAAAGGATAACAGGTTTAGAAAGCTACCTTTGTGCAGTTTTTTAAAGTATCTTTGGAATCCTTTCTTGAGTTGTTTTTTCACTTTCTATAGTTGTAAAATTATTCAGTATATCTTGCATTATAAATGTAATTATTTAGTGGTGAAAATTGTTTTGGATTTTGCAAAACAGTCTTTAATGTGCTTTCAATTTTTTCCGTAGTTATCTTTCAAGTGTTTTGGATAATTTTCTCCCCTGTGTGTACAAAAAAAAAAAAAAAAAAAAAAAAAAAGTATATTCTAATATTTGTACTGTCTGTACTCAAGAATTTCACAAACTTATCAATACTGGTTTTCCAATGAGAACAAAAAAATCAGATATTTCTCAATATTAATGCTGAGAGATGGCAGAAAACAGATCCTCATTCTGTCTCCCACCTTTGCTGGAAAAGTGATAGTGAATTCCTTCTAATCTCTAGGCTAGCTGGGGATGTAGGAACTGTCAGGCAGCACTTTCATGTTAGTTTCCCACAGAAGAGAAACCTTGTCAAGGTTTGTTGTCCAGCACTGATAACTAAACCTGCTCCTGTGCTGTCTTTTGGCGTTAAATGGTGTATTCTGGGGGAGGTGACATTTAACAACAATAATTGGCAACTGATATTCTTTGACCATCAAATACCACTCCTCACCTTACTTAAACAGAGATACTAGCAATCGTGAGTCTGAGTCAAGTGGTTTCAGAAATTGTTAACTAAGAGCTATAAAGCTCTTTGTTTTGTTAGTTCTGGCTAATTAGTCGGGATTTCTAATTTAATTTTGTTTATTTACTCTTTTCCTTTTCTCCATGCTATTTTCTCCTCAACCTCCCTCTGGTGTGAATCACATTCTACTATTTACTCCTTTTTCATTTCTTGACCCACATCCTCAGTCCATTCCCTGCAGCTTTTCCTGTCCTTGACTACTTTCTTCCTAATTTCCTCTTGGTGCATATTTTTTCCCTTAAAAAACAAGAACAGCAATGAGGGGCCAATTAAGAGAGCCATTTAAATATATACCTATTTATACAAGTAAATCCTTGCCATTCAAAGTGTGGTCCTGGACTCACAGCATTGGAATCACCCAGAAGCATGTTAGAAATACTGAATCAGAACTTGCACTAGGCCTGCTGACTCAGAATATGCCTTTGATCACAGTACCCAGTGACTCTTATGTGCATTAAGGATTGAGGTGTACTGTCCTAGGCAATATGCCAGGCAACCTGTAGCTCTTCACCATGTCTCGTTTGTTTATCCTGAATTTTAGGACCTAGTACCAAGATTGGTACATAGAGGTACATAGTATTTATTTATTGACTAAACAAATGAATGAAAGAATTAATGTAGGATTTGAGAAAAATGTGGTATTATTCATGTATTTGTTGTCTTAGAGTTTACACAAAACTGAATTCCAAAATTAATATATAAGAGGTGTCATATATAAGGCAAGATAATTTAAATTCTTAGGAGAAAATACAGAAGAAGACTGGTATAGTGAAATGTCCTAAAGATTGAGGATAAGAAAATCTGGGTTCCTAATAATTACTAGAAATGTAACATCAGACAAACATCATTATTTCCACTGTCCACTGAGGTTAATAATAACAGAACTATCAATAACAGTGTTTTTTTCTAAGTTATCAGATGGGAATATAGAGTAAAGAAATGCATAAACTGTAAAGATAAACTAATAATGAGTCATACTAAAGCACATGCTGTTTGAGTTCATTAATGTAGGTGAAAATTAAACTGGCACTATGTTTCCTGACAGCGATTGGCTAAAAGGAGATCCCGTTGACTAGAAATGCAAATTCTCATTCTTTTATATAGACAAGAAAACAAACATTTCCCAAGTTTATTAAATTTATCCAATAAGTATAAAGTTGACACTGAATAACTGAGTAAAATAGACACTGAATAACATATTACACAATATGATATTCAAAGACAAAGAAACACTGCCCAGATAGGAGTTTCTACAAAGTGAGTACAGAGAATTAGATATAAATGTAGTGAAGATATATATGTCTTCAAGAAACTCAAGTAATATGATAAAAATGTGTTACTTTAGTATGATCTATCTTCCTGAGAAAAGGGATGATATGTTTCTCAAAAGAAAAAGATGGAGAAATTGACTTCCCTTGACTGGTACAATGCATTTTTATAACTCAATCAATTTTTGAATCTCCACTGGTGGATAATTTATGGCGAACTTAAATCACCCTCTTGACCTTCTATGAATGCTAAGTCTTTTATAACAGAACAGACTCTTTTCTGGGAGAGAAAAAAATCACTTCTTTTCTGTGTGTTCACAAAGAATGGCCTTAATTCTTTCTCCTGCCACTCTCCTGGAGAATATGTTTTCCTTAACACAAACAACAAATAGCAATCATATAAATTTATGGTAGAGGAGCCAGGTCCAGGGCATTAGAACAATTTTTTGTTTAATTATTATTAATTTAAATAACCACTTTATATTTTAGGGGTGGTATCATTGCTTATTTGATATTTGCTACAAATACAAGAGTACTTTGAAAGTTAATGGGAAGATTTGTATTATCTTTTAATTTTATTTTTCCAAGAACTTTTTGAAGTACCCTCATATTATCTACCTTATTTTTGATTAATATTTTATTCATATTTTTGATATATGAAATTTAATAATTTTTATACAACTAACTTTGTGATTCATGTCGATTTTAATCACAAAATTTATGCTCTATGTAGAAATCGGAATTTAGATTTTATTCTAATTATTTACAATTTTTAAAATTTAACTTAAAGCTACATATGAAATGTACTCTAGATTGTGATGTGAGATACAGCTTTTTTCCCTAATTATGTCATTCCTTATGCAAAAAAATATTTTATCTATAAGAGATAATTTTTAAAATGGAAAAGACAATGACTAATAAACTATTTTAAACTTTTAAAAATAGTTTTAAATGTTCACCCATTTGGGATAACAAAGATTACAAACAGACATGATTTTTCATCTACCAGTATAGCAAAGATTTAAAAAATGTTTGTCATCAGTGCAAAATTTTATTAATATTGGCACTCCTGAAAAATGCATTTGAAAATTCAATTTAATACAAGCTTTTCAAAAATCAAATTGATGATGTTAAAAATAGTTGTATGTTTTTACTTACTACTTCCAGTTCTAGGAATCCATCCAAATGTGAACAACTGTAAACAAGTACAAAGCAATTGTTAAAATGCATGATAAAAAAGGAAAAGTTAAGTAAATGGTTATACATCTGACTGACTAGTCACTGAACATGTGAGGGAGAGGAATCTGAGTAAGCACAAAGATAAATGCCTCCCTTGGTCTTAGGGTGAGACATAGTTGGGACCACTCTACTACTAGGTTCATAATGAAGAATAACATCGAAGGGGAAGTGGCAAGGCATGCTGAATTTACATGATAAAAGATCATTACAGCATGTTAAGAATTTACACGGTATCCTGTAGTCAAGAGGGGCCCTTATATTTTGTTGATGTGTTGGTTTATTTGATTGTTCTTGTTTGGGTTTTGTTGTTGTTGTTGTTACAAACAAAAGAGGTACATATTGAAAGGTATAGAAATGTCAGCATATTCACACATGAAAGGATAACAATAATAAATAAAAGATATGAAGGAGAAAGAGCACTCAGTGAGGAAGATATTAGAGGAGGTAAAAAGGGCTGGCAGGTTAGCTCAGCTGGTTAGAGTGCAGCCTTATAACACCAAGGTTGTGGGTTCAGATCCCCATACCATCCAGCCACCAAAACAAAACAGAACAAAAAAGTAGAGGAGGCAGAAATGATGAGATCTAGGTCATAGCCGAGTGTAAGATGATGAAAAGTAGCTTAAATGTTATGATTCACATTAATGTGAAATGTTATAGAGATCATCCCTGTCTGACATGAAATTAGCAAAAGGCCAGTTAATCAGTTCTTCCATAGATTTTCAAAATATGGCTTCAGATTTTGGTTTAAAGTACCTGTCAGTTTTCTAGTTATCAAACTCATCTGTAAATGAACATAGGTACAAAAAATGTACTCCAGGGCCGGCCCGGTGGCGCACTGGATAAGTGCGCCGCTTGGGAAGCGCGGCAGCGCTCCCGTCCGAGGGTTCGGATCCCACGTACAGACCGGTTCCCGCTCACTGGCTGAGCGAGGCGCGGGAGCAGCACCGAGGGTTGCAATACCGTTGCCGGTCCCCGGTCCGGT
>NW_007728385.1:107186-168406 GCF_000696425.1 Galeopterus variegatus
AAAAACGGGGGTTGGGGTCCGTTGGCGGGAATGGAAAAAAAAAAAAAAAAAAAAAAAAAAAAAAAAAATGTACTCCAAAACCAAACACAGATAAACTTTTCAATACCTATTGTTTCAAGTTATACACATCATAACTTTGATCTTTCTTATAATTTTTCTTCATTTCATACACTGATTTACCAGGAAGTGGAAATACAAATATAGAGAGCAAATCACTACTTTTGAGGTGATCACAGGCTAATGAAGGAGAAAAACTAATGAACTAACAATGTGCAAATTGCTTTATCAGAGGTACTCACAAAACTAGTCACTGGCGATGAGGCAGAGAGAACACAGGCTGAAGAGTCAAGGAAGATGTCTTGAGAGAAGCAGCACTTGAGTCATGAAGACTGAGGAGGTAAATACAGAAAGGAAAGAAAAAAGAGTGAGGCATAGTCCAAGCCGGAGTTGTGATGTGCAAAGGGACCTGGTCATGGAGATAAGTGGCTCTCCTATGTCCATGGATGTGATTGAATAGTTTCAGCATGCTGGAATAGAAGGGTGCATGTGGGTCAGTGGAAGCAAACACGGCTGTAGAGGGAGGCCAAGAGATAGGTAATACAGGGTCCATTGTGCCTGGCTAAGGTTGAACTTAATTTTGCAAGTAGTATGGAGAGCCATGTGGTAGAGAAATGGCAGGAAAATTTTAAGGTTACAGGTAAATTGGAGGGGGATAAAGGTGAAAACACTCTGAAAGTGCTGATAATGAGGTATGAACTAAGGTAGTGACATCAGGCATAGACAGTGGAAGGCAAGTAAAGAAAAGCAAGGAGCTAAAAAGGATATGAATTGGAATAAAAGTGCAAATGGCAAGTACATGAATATGCCACTTTTTAAAATTTAACACTTTTTGGATGACAGAAAATAAACAAAATGAATCTTGAAGAACCCAAGTTGTTTCGCATTGGTTGCTCTGAGGTAGTATGCTTAGGATGGTTATTCTTTTCCACAGAACAGGAAGTTTGAGTAACTGTCTCGAGCACACCCAACAAATGGGCGAAGGAAGCAGTAACAGAGCTTTCTTCTCTCCAACTCAAAGCCCAATACTTTTTATTTTTAAGTAAAGATTAAAAACACTTATGGTTTTCATTTGGACGTAACAGTTAGTGTTGTACTATATTGAGAGGTTTTTACTTATGTGTTTATGCCAAAACATGAAGAAGACCAGTGAGAAATCTTCTTAATGAGTGAATATTTCCAATTTTGATGACATTAAAAGATAGAAGAGGCAGAGGGAATGCCATTTTTATGTCTAATATTTCAAGAAGGTATCATTCTTTAGAGTGTATGCTAAAAAAAAAATTGAAAAAATCAAGAAATACAAAATCAAAAAGCATCAAGCTGAATTTTATAATGTTGAACAGTCTCTCCAGTTATGATCTATGGATCATAATGTGAGACTTCTATCAGTTACTTTAAAAACATGTCAAAATATTCTGAAGGCAGGAAACTCAAAACCTTTTCTCTTAAGGGAGCTAACACCTTAATCAAGTGATATAAAAATTTAAATCACATGCTCAAACTCTAGCTCTTTCATTTAATAATATTCAGTCTTAAGTGATTTAATTACTTCTCTGAGCCCTAGTGTCTCTTCGTGTAATATGAGGAAAATAATCCTTATCCTCTATTTTTTGTTTGTATAGAAATATAATGAGATAATACTCGTAGTCTTGCAATAAATGCAAATCTTCCTTCTGATGGTTTGGATTAACTTCTTTGTAGTATATCCTTGGTGTCAAAATTATATCTGTAACCTATGTGCACAGAAGATGTAAATATTTACAGCTAACTGGCCATTGTTGGCAAACAGGACATACTGTTGCATGAAATGTAGTTGAAATAATAGTCATTTGAGCATTAGGAAACCTGGATCCTCCTTGCTAGCACTGTAGCTAAATATAGTGTAACTGAACCAATAATGTAAACCACTTTGGGTTTCAATTTCTCAATCCAATCTGCCAAATGAGGCAGTTGAACTAGAGGCCTCATACAATCCTTTCTGGCTCTGAAACTCTGACTCTATCTTCTTATGGTTCAATAGACACCTTTGGAACAGGTCTTGTCGGCTCCCACTGGTGTTTGATTTTTTTCCTTCTATATGCCATGTTTTATGAATAAATTTCCACCTCATCAATGAACTTGTGGAAATAACATTTCCTACATAGTGCTTGGTATACTAATCTGGCTTTTTGTTTCCTTTGGTCCAGGAGTATTGCCCCTGCTCCTGATGAATGCAAACAAGGTTTAAGATTTAAAATAAGGAGAGGAGCATAACTGCTTAGCCAAAGAAAAACAAACCTAATTTTTAATGATTCATGTGGATGACTGTAAATGTGGTAAGATCAGGGCCTTAGGAAGTTACAGAATGTACAAATGACATAAAAAGAACCAATAAATACAAGTATTATCAAAAGAAAAAGAAGTTGTTTTACATCAACGCCTCTTAGTATAGTTTTGAGAAAAAGACTCTAACATTTTTCTGGGAGATAAGACCTTCTACTTCTCATATCTACTTTGCTGGCAATCACCCAAATTCCTGGAACTACAGAATACAATCTTTAAGTTTTATTTAACTTATGCCATTACTGGAAACATTTTTAAAAATATTAGTAGTCAGATGGAACCAAATGTCAACCATGATTATCTTATCTTTTAAAGGGGGACACATCAGTGCTTTATGTTTGAAAATTCTTACCTTCTTTTTTTCATAGAGTACTCTTCAAAGTTTATGTGTGAGTGTGTAATGAGTGTGTGTATGTGTAGTGTAAGACAAAGGGTCCTTTTTTGTCCTTAGCTGAAATCTTGGAATAACTTGCTAATTTTAGGTCTTATTTTAATCCACTGGAGATGTTTGTATTTTATATTACATATAAATTTATTAAAGATACTGTTAGCCTTCTAGTATTGCCTTAATATTTTGAGATAATGCTTTCCAGATCTTCATTATTTTAAGAAAGATCTGCGTTTCCAAGGCTAAAGAGGATTGTCCTTTCAGTAGTAACATTTGTTCTTGTGTAGTGTTTCATAATGGTTATACTTTTTATAAGATATAAATCTCCAGAAGAGAAAGAAGAGAAAAACCAACACATTTCAATGTGTTTACTTCAAAATTAAGCTCAATGGGAAGACTTTACTCCTTATTCTCACCTAAGACAACTTCCCTATTTTAGAGAAGAGAATGCAGTCCACTAATTTTATTGTAAAGTGACTTGATTTGAATTCATGTATTCTAAATTTTAGTCCTGTACTTTTAAATGGCACCTCAGAAATAAACCATTTTTCTTTTTCCTTCATTCCTTCCTACCTCTCCCCTCTCTACCTCTCTTCTTCCCTCCCTCCCATTCATTCTTCCTTCATTAACATGTATCTCTCTACTTTTAACTCCCTCATCTTTCTTCCATACCCCAGTAGTAGGAATCTCAGATTCAACCTTTTTTTTTTTTTTCTTCACATTTCTTCCCATTTCTGTTTGCGTTGGTGGTTTTTCAGAAGAGCACATCATTTGTATATGCTTGCCTGGGAGTGATCCCCCACATGCTGGAAGTATCATCCTCTCCTGTCCAAGACCCCACCTTTGGGAGGTGAGGAAAGATGAAACCTGCACCTCAGCCAACCAGACTTTCAGACCAGACATGAGAATTAATAAGGTGACAGAAGTCACAGCCAGATCACCTCCACATGCAACCAAACTTGTGGCCAAGTTTTCTGTTTATTTTTTGCTCTGGTGCTTCCTTTCCATTTCCAGGAATTAAGTGGTGCACAATGTTTAAGAGCATGGGCTTAAAATCTGCCTCTACTACTTGCAAGCTATGTAATCTTGGAAAATTTCTAGGGGGCAAGTACTAAATTCCACCCAAAATGGCTTACTAAATGTGTTATAAAGTTTGGGTTTTCTCACACTGTTGTTCAGAAAGATCTTCCTATTGGAGATGCCCTTTAACTTGCCTACAGGCATTTCAAAAGATTTACAATCACAATAGATTGTAAAAGGAAAAAAGCATGTAAAAGGAATGAGCACAATCTAATATGAATTATCAACCAGGTCAAGAAATTTTGAGAGGAAACTAAAATATTTTGTTTAACTTAATTTTCTCCATAGCATTCCAATCAGTGTTAGCCTTGTTTATAGGAAAACTTGACTCTCAGAAATATTTTTATTTGTCAATGATACCTCAATAAAGCCAAAAGAAATACAAAATTAAAGTCTTAGAGATGTTAAGTGATTTGCCTGAGATCACACAGACTGAGATTTGAACTTCAGTGCCTACATGGCTACTGCTAAAGAGGTGGCTGAGGACAGAAATGAAGCTGAATACCTTTTATTACTTAAAATTTATGACAAAGTTAGATAAATATTGTGTACGTTTAACGTTTTTATTTGATTTAAACACAATATATCTATGCCTTGGCATCCTTCCCCTCCTTTAAACTCCTCCTCAACTATTAAGTTATTTCATAATATCTGTGCAATTATAGCAAATTTGACCAATGACTTCATCTTTGTTTTGACTAAAGTGTGGGAATGACACAGTCTAACATATTTCTTGGTATTCAGATCTTTGTTTTTTAGAATGAGTTTGATTTTTGTTTTTACATTCTGTGGATTTCTCTAGAAATTATGTGACACTGTTTTTCCCACTCTTACCAGTAATGTAAACAAATCTGGGTTTGTGAACAAAATTCCTCTTCTGTTTGTCATGTTGCTATTTTCATGGTATGTGACATTTGTATTTCCATCAAGTTAAAAATTTTATCAATATTTATCTTACGAGCAAGCATAAAATTTGGTGTATGTATATATGTGTGTGTATTTTCTGTGTTCATTTGCCATACTAAAAATGCAAATCTTCAGCATGATATTTCTTTATTTCTATACTTTGTTTACTATATAATGGTATAGCATATGTAAATCATCTTCTAATTCTATGCTTCATATCTCAAAATTCTTATCAATTAGTTATTTATTTTTGAAAATATTTATCCTCAAGAGAGCTGAAGTATAGACATTATGTTTATGTTTTAGATACTTAAAACCTTTTGTTTAATAACTAACTGCTCAAAATTTGAGAAATGTCAGAGCCGAGTGGCCTTGTATAATATGCTTAAGTCCTGGGAGTCTGAGATTAAAGCCTAGGGCTAAATTATAAAGCACTCATTCTACAGGAAGGTTGGTATGAAAAATGAACATACACACATTTCCCCTAATTCTGAAAGAAATCATATGTATAAATAGTGTCTGTTAAAACTCCTGTCCTGGAGAAAGTCTGAGTTAGATTGTGTTTTTTGTTTTGTTTTGTTTTGTTTTGTTTTTTTGTCTTTTTCCGTGTCCGGCAACAGATCGCAACCCTCAGTGTCGCCCCCGTACCGGACCAGGACCAGCAACGGGATCGCAACCCTCGGTGTTGCTCCCGCGCCTCACTCAGCCAGTGAGCGGGAACTGGTCTGTATGTGGGATCCGAACCCTTGGCTTCCCAAGCAGCACACTATAGCAGTGCGCCACCGGGCCGGCCCTTGTTTTGTTTTGTTTTTTTAAAAAAAGCATACCCTCGGACATGTTTCTTAACCACTTTGACTTTAGTTCCTCATCTAAAAGTGGTAATAATACTACTCTTTACCTCAAACAAAAGTGATTGGTTTCAGGTCTATTCGGAGCCTACAACGTTCACCTCAGCAAATAAGAGACTGACAGGTTACATGTTCCAGTTTCCCCTAACAATTTTGAGAATGTAACCACAAAGCCTAAAAAAGGACAGGTAACAGAGAGATTCTTTGTTCTCTTGGCTCTTCAAGCTGAGAAGCAAGATGGGAGCAGACAATATCCACGATCCTCCCCTAGGGGCAGAAAAGAGAAGAGGATCTCTCCTGTTTCATAGTGGATTGACAAGTGTACTATTTCACAGTACATTGATAACGATGGTTTTAGCTGAGGGATTTCAGTGTCAGTACAGGGAAAGACACAGTGGGATGGACCAAAGGAGAAAAAGGATGACAATTACGTGTCTGGAATTCATGTGAATATTAACCAGAGGTAGGTGAAAGAGTTTAGTCTAATCCACCCAGGATTGTTTTCTTCTCATTTAATCTGATATAAGTGTAAGGATGTTACAATCTCCAGTTATCATGGTTCGCTGTGTTTTACCTCAGTATCTTGGATGACTAGTTCTGTACCTAGCACAAATGTGTAAAACACACCATAAAATAAACAGACAGCTAAATGAATTAGCATTATTTTGTTCATATTACTAATAATATCTATCAAGATTATATTTTGGACAAATTCTATTATTGTAAATAGCACAAATAGTAAAATAGCTAGGAAAAAAGTCCTGAGTCCCTAGCACCTGCAGAATGAACTCTCAATAGATGCCTGTTGAGTAAATGAAAAAGGGACCTCCTAGTTGCTTAGGTTGTTGAATTATAATTTAAAGGACATAAAGAGGATATTGACAAATCCACGAGATATTTCTTGCTAGAGAAGTCTGTGATCTTGAAGTATTTAAACATGAAATAAGCATTACCTGTCTTATAAATTTTGAAATAAGTATTTTATATAGCCTTGAAATAAATGAAAGTACCTTAATTTATGCATATAAAGAATGTTGAGAGGCCTTCACATATAGCATGGCAACACAGAAAAACATTCAAACTTCTGGAGTATAAGTGGAGTAGGTTCATTCTTGCAGGTGTGTAATGAATAATGAAGAATAAACACAAACCAAGAAGTTTAGAGTAAATAGGGAGTTTGGCTAGCATATCTAATTCTGTGTGTACATTTTCATGTTTTTGATATGTCAAAAACAGTTGGACAATATGAAAAGAAATTCAATTTGGCTAAAGACAATAGGATTTGAGTTTATTAAATGTTCATATGCACTCAGCAGTTTTGACTCACAAAAATCCGTCACTTAAGAATTGGTCACTCTTTTATGAGATTTAGAATAACATGAGTAATCGTGTATTCATAAATGCTTGAGACACATTCTGGCTACTTTTGAATATTATAACCTCTAAGAAGCCTTTTTGAAAAGAAAGATGAAACTTTTATGATTACAAATGCATTCATAATCTTGCTCAGTCAGCACTATTGCAGCTAGTAACATTGAAGTTCACAAGTCTACTAAATTGCTGGAGTGCAACACAGCTGTTTGGTTATTTTGGTTTGCTTAAGTCTTTCTCATGAATATGTGGCATTCAGCTAATTATATGACTAAATATCTGACTCACAGAGTAGTTCATTTACTGGCCACATGTGGACATGGTATTACTCTTCCTTTCCAGTGAAAAAGTATACATACTCTGCTGGGAAAGTGAACAGGCTGGACTTCTAGATTCAGCATAGGTTATACTTTCTGATGTGTCCTTCTGTCTTGCTATTTTCGGTACCTCTATTACCATCCCTCACAGAGCCTGGTTGGCTTATGCTCAAATATTAATTGCATCAGATAAGTTGGGTTGTCTCCTATATTAAAATCATTCTTGATAAATATTTTTATTCTAACTTCTTTTTGCTTCCAAAGTGAAAGTATCTATCTTTGAACACTCAGCTTTAACTGAAGAGCATCATACCTCTTAAGAGACAATCATGTTTCAGAAGCATGTCTAGTCAATCCTAAGAGAGTGACTGTTGGTTAAAATGGGATAGAGGGTGTGACTTTTAAATATGTGTTAAGAAAAAAAGTAACTAAAAATATAGAGTAATTAAGTGACGTTTTTTCTAAAAAAGATAATTTGGCAGAATATAATGTTTGCTGTCTTTCACTGGGTTGGTTCTGATTATTTTTTATAGTTATAGAGAAAATGAAGCATAGATATTGTTTTTCTACAATGGGAATCTTCTGAAAACAATTGCTGAGGAATCGTTACAGCAGAAAGATAGGTCTGAAGCCATCTTCCCAGACAGAAACGTGTTAACTGTAATGTTAACGAATGTTCTCTATATTATACCTGAAGGAGAAATGTCTATTATAATGATGCTCAGAATCACTTTTCCCCATAGTATTCAAACTCGTGTTATAATCAGATCGATTCAAATTTTAGATTATTTTTAATATTTGTACAGAGCACATTTTAGGACTTTAAAAATTGCCAAGTCCTCAATCTTCCATGAGTTTCACAATAAGATGTTCGCTTTGACATCTTATTTGCCATCTTATTTGACAAAAGAATTGATAGCAATTCTTTTTCAGGGCTGTCCTATTTAATACCCTTACCATGATGGGAATGAATAATATCTAATCTCAATTAGTAGCATGAATCATGGGTAGAAACAAATAGTCTATCACATAATATAGTGGATGTGATGAAAGATGTATGTCGAAAAGTAATTATCTTTAATTTCTAATTTCTAAATAATATCGTGTTAATTTTTTTTTCTCAGCTCACCCTAGATTATATAGAATTTGCTTAACTTTGTGAGATGAAAGTTACTTGTTGTTGTAGCTAAATATTGTCAGAGATCTAGGAAGTAATAAGATATATTAATTAAAAGAGATAAGGAAGGATACACAAGCTGTATTTTTAATAGCAGAACACACTTTACTTTTTAATTAAAATTTAACTTGTTTGAGAATTTAGTTAATGTGGCACAAGACATAAGGAAGAGAAATGTGAGGAACTTTCATAATGTTACCAAACCTGAAAAAAAAATGCAGAAACAGAAAATCTGTTTATTTCCCCTTCCCTTGAAAGATTGATGAAAGGAAAAAAAAAAAAATAAGAGATTGTGTGTGTGTGTGTGTGTGTGTGTGTGTTTATGAAGGCATAGATTTAATAGACTCTAATAGCTTTTTTCCAATATAGTAAACCCTTATTTGTTAAAAATCTAATTTTTCATTTTATCAGTGAATTAAAACCCAACTTTTAGCAAGTTGTAAATAGTTGTGTTTTTTTTAAAGCTGTTTTTTAAGTCAAGTACTCAAAGATCTATGGGACAGAATCAAAGAAGTATCACAACTTGGTTAAAGACAAATGCAAGGTGTTTTCCAAAGCATTCTTATAAGTATGGAATCAGGTTACATGAATAAAATCAGATCCAGATTCTTTTCAAGGCCCTATGGCTCCAGTGGAGAGAGCAGGACAACATACTCTGCCCCCTTCCCTTTATATGCATTCCCTAGGGATGCATATGGCCTAACAGGGCAAACAGGTGTCTTAAGGATGTCCTCAAAAGAAACAGAAAGGGTGGCATTTGATCTTATAGTAATGGCTTTTCTGCATTACTTAAAATCTCAGAAAGGCATATTAAATATGACATCTTTACTTTTCTTACTTTTCTTCCCTACTTAGGCCTATAGAAGGCAATTGTAAATATGTTAGTAGAAAATGCTATAAAGAATTGTACTTATCACCTAACCTCAGAGTACAGAATCGTCAACCTCATTTACTTATGTTTATAAAGTTGTTGAAAACTTAAGTTGACCAGTGCTACAGATTGGAATATCACATTCAATGTATTTTACTTACTTATAGAATAGCATATGGTTTAAATTGCCCACTATATGGCAGCAGAGCTCTTGTGAATTTACCATAATAAACTCACTTATTATGAACTCATGTCATGTGATTTTATGAAGATAACAGCAAAGTATTCTTAGACAACAGGTTGAATTAATAGAAATGACAATTTCAACCCTATACTAGGAGTGCACATCCTTATTGAAAGTAATATTTCTGCATGTGTGGTGCTTTACTGAAAATGTAATTTTACCAGGCAGATTAGCTTTTATTTATTTTTTTACAGCTGGTGAAAAAAAAACTGCTCATGCCCCATTCTTCTTTTCATGCAGACCATTTTATGAGTGAACGTTTCATACTTATTTTTCATTTGTTCATTAATTTTTTCTTCTTCAGGTGTAATCTAGCTCCTGTGGTGGAGTTTGCTGCAGATGTGGGAACTAAATCAGATTTTATTACCATGAATCCATCAGTTGTACAAAGAGCATTTGGAGGCTTTCGGAATGAGAGTGACAAAGAAAAATTTGTGCATAGACTTTCCATGCTGAATGACAGTGTCCTTTGGATTCCTGCTTTCATGGTCAAAGGAGGAGAGAAGCACGTGGAGTGGGTTAATGCGTTAATCCTTAAGAATAAACTGAAAGTGCGAACTGCCTATCCATCATTGAGACTTATTCATGCTGTCAGAGGGTAAGTGACTGGAAAGGACCAGTCTGTCCTTGGCACGATGCAACGTAACTAAACATTTTCCCTAGACAGGAAGGAGCTGCATTTAAATCTCTAAATGGATATATGTGTTCATTATTTTATAATGGTTACTCTATTCACAAACTTGAATGTTGTCTACATATCATATTATTTTAACTCATCCACTTTCTTGAAAAAGTAAATTGTTGAACTTGTCACTTATTTATGTCTGCTCATGAACAAACTACTGACTTTTATATTTTTCTGTGTTAAAGAGTAATAAGAATTCATAGTAAAATTGATGAGTTTTGGGTAAGAAAACTACAGCAGAAATGCTAAATGACTAGTGGGCAATATTGTGGAAGCATAAATGTTAGATGTATTTAAGGAGCAATTAAGTTCCATCTGTAGCCAAGAAGCCTACTAGTGAGAGAGAAGGCTGGCTGAGATAATAAGCCTTAATGCTTCCCCCGCAAAGTCACACATGCCGTTTTTATGAATTAAGTCAACATTTTCCTTTTAACACAAGCTCAGAAGAAAAAACATAAGAAATAAACTCTTGCTTAAAAGTGGCAAATAACCAAAAGGCGAAATTCAGTCATATATACTCATGTAAGTGTATAAAGTAAGACACAGATAAACAATTATGTATATTTATCAAATGTGTATGAAGTGTCAGATACTATAGATACAAAAATGAATAAGAGCTGATGACTGCCTTTAAGGAATGCATAGGCTTTACAGTGGAAACAGAGGCATATGACTTACTGGTAACAAGGGAGGACATTGTCAGGAGTGCATAATTTGTCCCTCGGGTTCACAAAGAATGCTGCAAAGCAGACCTAACATTTGAACTGGACTTTTAAAATGAAATAGAAATAGGAGAAAAAAGAGAGAAAAAGAAAACCAAACAGAAGGAAATATTGCATGATTAGAAGGAACTGAGACACGGAAATGATTATGTACACAGTAAATGTATGGGATAATGGAGTCCACTATAGAACACTGGAATACAAAGTTAGAAAAGTAACTAGGGATCTCGTTGGAAAAGGAAGCAGTTTCATCCTATATAAAGCACAGTTAAATGTATGTACTGGGTAGAGCTAATCTTGTAACTACAGACACTTTTCTGACAAGAAAACTGCTGGAGGCACAAAGACCAATTAGGCTTTTTGATTAATTTACCCAGGAGATGATAAAGACATAGGACAGAAGCAGTAGACGTGCAAAGGAAGTACAGCTTCAGGGAACTGATTAAAAACTGTGGATAGAAGTCCTGAAACATAAAGGTTTCCAAGCCCAGGGTAAAAAATAGTTTGCTTCATATGCTTTAACAGGAACTGGGCTGAGGTGTTTATCTTTTGTTTTGGTTTCTTTCTTTTGTTATTGTGATATTTTGACTTACTATTTCCTTTTTAAATTTCTAAATAGCTTCTTGTATTGTGTTATTCTGTACACAATTAACTTGCATTCTTATAATTAGATCATGGTCATTCACCATGCATTCTGTTGGTGTTTAACAGGAAGTTACAAAAAAGTGAGATAAAATATATGCACTTTGAGGATAAGTAACTATGTTTTTACGTTATAAACATTCCTCGTAATTATAATTCAACTCTGAAAACAATGATAATGTTCTTTTACAGTGCATAGTGTTAAGAACGTATCTTTTTTTTTTTTTGATATATCAATGTTGAGTATTATCTGATTCTGAGAAAAAAAGATAATTTTCCTTTTTAAACACACGTATACACACAAACAATCTCCAGCGATAGCTGATTAAGATTTAAAAACAAATACTCTGAAATAAGTAACTTTGAAAAACTAATGAGAAAAGTTAAGATTGGTCTGAATTAGTACTTTTGGTTTAAAGCCTGAGGTTTATGTATATCAATTCAATACCAGAAGCAAAACAAGAAACAAGAGGTGTGGTTGAAAAAGTGCATTTTCAATAAATTAGAATCCAGGTGGAATTATATATGATTAACAACAGTGAATTCTCACAGGCTTTTACAGACATTTTAAACACAAAAAAATGAAGATCCTTTTAGAAACTTATCAATACTTTTCTTTTATGTTTTGTCCTATTCACTTTTCTTTCATAACCGTTACGAATATAAACTACTTCACTAATTCCTAAGCATTTTATTTCAAAGAACAAGGGCAAAATTCAGACCACTTGTGAAAGGAAGGGTATACTTTCCTTTGGTTACTGTGCTTCAGGTGTTTTTGAGCAGACTGGTTTTGAGTTTTTCAGAAGTAACTTATTATTCCTGCTCAAATGTCTACATATTCCACATATTCCTTCTTAATGTGTCAAGGGATTGATTTCTAACCTGTGACCAAAGATATAAAAAGTAGCTCTAGAGTGGTTTGTCACTTTTCAAAGGGGGTGCAAATTTGTACATCTGGTGTATGTGAAAAGAAATTTTATTTATGATGTTATTGAAACTAGTACATTAACACATGCAATATAGCATTTTAACATAATGTGTATATGGTA
This sequence comes from Galeopterus variegatus, assembly GCF_000696425.1. Taxonomy (NCBI): domain Eukaryota; kingdom Metazoa; phylum Chordata; class Mammalia; order Dermoptera; family Cynocephalidae; genus Galeopterus; species Galeopterus variegatus. The sequence goes on from NW_007728385.1 coordinate 119,869, forward strand.
CAAAGCTACTAGAACTTGAAACAAAATAAGGAAGTGGGAACACCAATGAAACAAAGATCTGTGTGATATTAAAGCAAGGGCCAACCCCCCAGAAACCTATTCGTTAAGTATCTGTTTTACATCTCCTTTGAGGTATCTCTCTGAAACTCTGTGGTTAATACAATTTAGTAAAATAGTTTAGAGAGTTTCATATCCTCTGTTGATTACTGGAGTTTGCTGACTCTTATGAAAGGTTAAAGCATCAGGGCCACTCATTTTAGGATGAGCATCATCACACAATGTCAAAATGTGAAGGCCCTTCCAAGTACTGTAATTACAAATAGAAAGTCTAAATGATCTGGAAAACAAGATTCATGAAGACAACAAGGATCATTTAGGTAGTTACCACATGGTCAGGCTTCATTATTCAAACTCTTTCCTCTCGGAAAACAATGATGCCTTAGTAACTTTAAACACCCATTTAATTTTAGGGTTTTTTTAAAGGTCTAGAAATGAAACCATTAGTCACAAAACTTGAAGACATTTTTATATTTTGTTTTAGTGTATGGTCATTTCTCCAATGCCATATTAAATGAAACAAGAGGAAAAAATACAAGGGTACTTCAAAAAGTACATGGAAAGATTCATACGTTATATAATTGCAAGTTTAAGAGAATGCATGAATGTGTTAAACTGGTGTGAGATTGCAACATTTTTATTGGAATTTTTTCATCAGCCCTGTGTTGTCTTCATTTTTTTGTTATCATTTTTTAATTTTTCTTGTAAAGAATGGAAAAATTTTCATAAGATTTTAAGAGTGAAGAGAGCATTTTGAAACTTTAAAATTACTTAAAAATATGATTATGAATTAGGAAATAAAGGTTTGTTTTTATACATTAATAATAAAATTATCAATGTGCAACTTAAAATCTCCTGAAAAAGACTGTTTAACCTAATGATATAGTTTTACGTAATATTTTAAATTATTATTCAAGACATATCTCAAAATACATTTTTATAAAGTATTTAGAGTTGGGCAAAAAATTCTATTTTTATAATTACTTTAATTTGGTTCATAATAACTAAGTGCTGGATTTCTTTTATTTATTTATTTATTTTTTTGGTGAGGTAGTTATACTCTAATTTTATTTTTTTCTATTTTTATTTTTTTTGTCTTTTTCCATGTCCGGCAACGGATAGCAACCCTCAGTGTTGCCCCCGTACCGGACCGGGACCGGCAACGGGATCGCAACCCTTGGTGTTGCCCCCGCGCCTCGCTCAGCCAGTGAGCGGGAACCGGTCTGTATGTGGGATCCGAACCCTCGGCAGGAGCACTGCCACACTCCAAAGTGGCGCACTATAGCAGTGCGCCACCAGGCCGGCCCTCTAATTTTATTTTTAACATGGTAAAAAAAAAAAATCATATATTACAGAAAGTGGGTTCTCAGTTTTACTACCAAACTACCCTGGGTAATTTCTTAGAATTCTTCCAGGAAATAGAAAGATAAACATATTTTTAAATTATGTTTTATTCATGTAAACATAAATGCATAATTAAACTAGTAGCTCCACAACTAGAATTACATGCACTTTGCTTTTATAAATTAATACATCTTATTTTTTCACAAACACTTATAGATACAGCTCATTCTTTTTTGTTGGGAAAATACAAGGGTACTTCAAAAAGTTTGTAGACAAATGTAATTAAAAGGTTAAATGAATCTTTCCGTGGACTTTTTAATGTACCCTTATATATCCCATTGTATGTTTTTCAATGGAATGAGTTCATGGGATAATTAATTTAACCAGTCGTGTTTGATTAAATTTGTTATTTTCCATTTTATTGTATTGTTTTATTTTATCTTGCTGTTAAGAATATTGTAAATGATAGAAAAAAGGAGAGGTGGGGAAAAGAAGGTAAATATACAATGCTGGATTTATTAGATTTATTTTATATAGTAATATTATATTTTCAAATATATATGCTTGCTATAATAATTCTAAACAAATAAAGACATATAAAGAAAATAATTTTATATTCCCCTTTCAATTACAATATCCTGATGTAAGGATAGTTCATATTTACACTGTATTCTGTTCTTTTGGTCAGTGCTTATATATATATAAATATACACACACACACACACACACACACACACATATGTAACTAAACATACATGCATATATTTAGATCATTTTTTCTTTTTTACAGAAAAAGGAAAATTTTAGTAAACAGAGGTATAGAGAAATTTAAACCTATTGAATATAATATTTTTCTTTCTGAAAATGTTCTGCATTCAGATATTTAAATTTAAGACATTAATTGGTTTAAACTTTTGATTTGATTATTATCAGTTCTGGAAAAAGTGTTGAATAATTTACATTTGAATCCTTTGGAATCTGGCCATCACTATAATCTATTATTAAAATATTTAAACCAAAAGTTAAAAATATTTAACTTTTAATTATTTTATAAATTTTTATGATCTTTTAGTTTTATTATTTTAATTCTGCTATAACAAAAATAGTGTATTTGTCCTATTTTGTCACCACATTGTAAGTATTAATTTGTTTTAATGTAATAGGGGTTATGCTGTCATTAAATTGATAAGCTGCTACTTTGCATTAATCAAGATAAACACTTGGATTGCGGACTCACAGTTGATTGTTGAGATTGATAAAAATACATATTGTTCTGTAATGTCACCACTATAGTAAATAATTCTAAAGTTATTCAACATTTCAGTGAACAAACTTGTTCATCAAAATATTTTTTTAAGGGAAAGATATTCCAGTTCAGAGAGATTTTTAAAATTTTTTATATGAGTACTACTTTTGACTTTTCTTTATCTTTCAATGAAGAGTTACATAAGCTACCCTTATATTTGAAAAATCTTGCAATCTTTTAAAGTTGAATCTAATGACTACAAAAGAAAAGTGAAATTGTAAGGTAATTTGCATGGAATTAGGAATTTACATTTGAAATGCTTGGTAAACACCTCGTGACCTACAGTGCTGTTTCTTAGATTGGAGTTCACACATAAATTTTGGAGGTTCTGAGACAATTTTTTCATTGTCTTTAGAAAGTGTTTGTACGGGCCGGCCCAGTGGTGCACTGGAGAGTGCACCGCTTGGGAGCGCGGTGGCGCTCGTGCCGAGGGTTCGGATCCTGGTTTCCGCTCACTGGCTGAGCACGGTGCGGGCGCAACACCAAGGGTTGCGATCCCATTACCGGTCAGTAAAAAAGACAAAAAGAAAAAAAAAAGAAAAAGAAAGTGTTTGTACGGGCCGGCCCAGTGGTGCACTGGAGAGTGCACCGCTTGGGAGCGCGGTGGCGCTCGTGCCGAGGGTTCGGATCCTGGTTTCCGCTCACTGGCTGAGCACGGTGCGGGCGCAACACCAAGGGTTGCGATCCCATTACCGGTCAGTAAAAAAGACAAAAAGAAAAAAAAAAGAAAAAGAAAGTGTTTGTACAATGATCCAAACTACGAACACAGACTTAGAGATTTTTTAAGCATTATTTAGGAAACTGATTTCTAAGGAAGGTCAGAACAAACCTCTCCCTTCTGACCTTGGACAAGATGATTTAAATCCTTGAGTCTCAATTTATAACCATTAAATGTGGATATTGAAGTAAATAATTATTTAGATTCCTTTGGGTTTCAAGTTGGTTCTGTACTTTAATTGTCCTTAGTATGGGAATGTTCAAACTGCCACAAAAACACTTTCCTATTAATATACTTAAACATCCTCAGAAATGTCTTCTCAACCTCCTAAAGAAGCTCATTTAACTTTTGATCATCATGATAATAGAGATAGCTTACTAAAATGTTCCTTCTTTAAAGACATTTGCTCTTTGAATTTAAATATTCTTTATATGTTTCAGGAGGATAATTAAGTTAACTCACCCTCATCTAAATGTTTTCTCTTCACAATAAAAAATATATATATTTTTATATATATGCACATACACATACACACATGCACAAATGTATATATGTATACATACACAGATAACTATATAAATAGATAGACATAGATATGTTTGTTACTGAATTTGTTCTTTCTTTGGATTTCTACAATTTTGAAGCTTTTAATAAAAATTCATAGCTTTTTTGACACATGTAAATTGTGAAAACCTATTTTTGGTGTAGTGTTTATTTGTTGCATATACAGAAGATAAAAATAGTGTACATGCATAGATACTGTATACTTGTATGCATATTATATACATTTATATTCTATATATTTATATATACTGTCTGTATGTAGATGTATACTCTATATATACACACAAGTTTATACTGATATATATGTAGTAATCTATATATACTCGCTGTTTATATATATATATATACACACACACTATACACACAGACATATATATCTATATATTGTGTCTATTAATATATTAGATACAACAAATTATTTAACATAATATACATATATATCTATATATTGTATACTATTAATATAATATGTAATATGATATACAAACAGTATATATGTTTATGTCACACAAGTTACTTTGATGGACATTTTGTTTGTCAAACATGGTGCCAAAAATATATTGGCATTCCTTATAATGATGATACATTTCTGACTTGTATTCAATCTGTAGTCACTTGGGATTTTCAGAAATTAGTTCTGTCATGCTTAATATATATCAAAAATCCCTCATTTCATATTTATGTTGGTGGTATTTGATATGCTATCTTGAGTTATTTCTAACAATTTCATCTTGTGTTGGGAGGATAGATATTATTTTACATTATTACTTTAAGTGACTGTATTAGTCTGTTTTTTGTCAATCATAGCAGGATACCTGTAACTGGGTAATTTATAAAGAAACTAAATTTATTTCTTACAATTTCAGAGGCTAGAAAGTCCGTGGGCCAGGGGGTGCATCTGGTAAGGGCCTTCTTCTGGGTGGGAACTCTCTACGAGGTCATGTGGTGATGGACACAATCACATGGCGAGAATGACAGGAGCTCCCTAATGTGCTCACTTGCTCTCCTTATAAGGCCATTGGTGCCCCTCCTATGACAACCCTCTAAAGCATTAACCCATTACTCCATGAATGGATTAATCCATTCACAAGGGCACAGACCTCACAATCCAATCACCTCTTAAACGCCCTACCTTTCAAATACTATAATAGGATTTCCTGCTCTCTTAACATGGTTACAATGGGGATCAAGTTTCCAACATATGAACTTTTGGAGGACATTCAATCCACAGCAGTGACTAAACAACTTTTGAATTTTTTCCTCTCATTCAGAATATAAGATAATATTCTAATTGTTCTGAATATTTCATGGGCAGTATCCTTATTTCTTCATTTTTTTCTTATTAAATGGAATTATTTGGAACAATAGGATATTCTTAATATATCCTCCTAAGATCCCCAAAGTTTTACTGGATTAGTTATTTTATTTTCTTTAAAGTGACTATGTGCCGACTTTGTAGCACAATGATCAAGACCTTAATTTCTAGCTAAAAGTAAGAGGGAAAAATAAGTCTTACAGAAATCAAATCATCTGACCCCTCTAGCTAACCTCTCACCTGCATAGCTGTCCCTCTGCTAAAAAATATTTAATTGATAGGCAAATTTTCCTATTAAAAGGAAGTACACATTAGTTGCTTTGTTAGAACGTATAATGTTATATGATTCCGAATAAATAAACAGATTGTATTTTCACACATTTTCGAGCATCAACTTCCTTTCAGTTTTAAGACTAACATACAAATACCATTTCTCAGATTTTAGTTACTGCACTCATCTTTCAGATGTGAAAATCTGTCTATTGTAAATGTGTGTAAAGATAGAAGACTGTATAAAATTAAGGTGATCCTTTGCAGACTAACTTCTTGTGAATGCCATGGACTTGCAGAGAATCCCAGTAGAGTCCCAGTAAAAGTACAGGCTGAAATACATCATCAATAGAACTCAGAAAATTGAGTTCATCACAGTCATTTAAATGGATTGTTTTAGAGTATTGGATCAAGTCAAAGTCACATAAGAAAAAGCAATTTTATAAAACAACTTTGAATATGGAAATGTTCACTCCAAGTGCTTTCTGAAAATGGCTTAACTTTATAGTCTTATGCTAAAAAACATTTCCATATGGTTTCTATTTTGACCTATGAGCAATGCAGCTGTAATATTTCTTTGTAAAATATGTGTCCTACTTTAATGTTTTTGAGTAGCTAGACTCTGCATAGAAGGTATTCTAAACCAAAGGAGATTTCCATGAAAGGATAGCTCTTCCCTTCCTGGGGGACTGTGATATGCACACTTCTGGCACTGCACTGCAGTGTTTTCTGATGTCTTAATCTCAGTAACTCAGTCACAATATTATTTCCTAGCAACTCTTATCACTCATATTGTACTCTGAAGCATGAAAGTGTAAATGGCTTACATCTAAGAAGACATTCACAAGTGTATGGCTCAATCCAGAATCAGTGGAAAACAGCTTCCTGGCTGCCCTTGACCAACACACTTTCCGACTTTAGGTTGTCTCTTACTGAGACAAAAAAGTGCCAAAGTATCTAGAATCTCTGTGGAGGAGTTGTAAAGCCTTCATGGCACTTTGTGACATTGGCATACCCTGGTTATCCTCCTTGGTATACATTTTCTCTCTTCTCCACATCATCATTTCTATATCTTCAAGATAGTTTATCATTAAATTCCAGCTGGGTACAATTCCTCATTCTTGTCACTTTCTCTGAAATTGATGTGTTCTATTTTCTGTATTGTCTTCACAAGGCACGCATGTCTCCATTAGAACTGACATCAAAATCTGTGACTATTGTTCATTTTCTTCTCCATGGGTTTAGATTATACATTTTATGAGAGCAAAGACTGATTTATTCACCTCTTTATATACCTGATAAGAAGCGTGAATTCCTTGAATGTCTTTGGTGGAGGCTGAGGCACATGGGCAAAAGGGTTAGGAAGGGGGTCATGAAAACGGGCAAAGTTGTGTTTAAAGTTAAGACTTTTTTATTGAATAATAGCTCATTATACATATTTCTGGGGTACAGAGTTGAATATCACTCCTTGTGTACAATATGAGATGATCGCATCAGGATAACTAGTATATTCATCTTTACAAAACACAATCTTTGTGACCTTTAACCAATTTCTCGCTAACACCCCTCCCCCCACCTCTAATAAGCACAGTTCTGTTCTCTCCTTTTGAAAGTTCAATGTATTATTGTGATTGTTGTTTCTTTTTTTTTCTTGTTTTCTTTCTTATTTATTTATTTAACCTCTCACTGATGAGTGAAGACATGTGGTATTTCTCTTTCTGTGCCTGTCTTGTTAAAGTCAAACTTTGAAGTTTGACTCCAAGTTAGTTCTTTAGAGCAATCGCGGAAGGAAGAAAACAGAATTGAGGAAAAGATTTCTTCATCAGCCTGCATAGCACTAGAAGTGGTATTCACCATGCAGTATTAGAGTGAAGAGGAGGGAAATCATGCCAGGAAGGAAGGCTTGAACCCCAAATAATCAGGATAGAACTTGAATAGCTTTTCTTTCAGCAATTTATTAATTAAACTGCTGTGTATCAACTTATGCCCAGTATCTACTAAGTCATGAAATTAATGCTTAATAAATTTTACCTCCGTATGGCATTATTAGGATAAAAACATAAGAGCAAGTTCTGATAAAAAAGTATATGGATCGTAACAATGAGGTGTGGCACTTGGTAGCATCCAGACTGACCATCTATCTACACATTCATTCTGGTTCTGGCCACCTGAGAAAGTTGCCTTAGTCCCATAATTTGGTAACTTAGTTTTCTCTTGAGTGTTACCTTTCATAATCTGTATGTATGTGTGTGTGTGTGTGTATACAGAGAGAGATTATATATATAATCAATCTATTAATTATTTTAAAAAATAATATTATTATGGTGCATTTTAGAGGAAAAATGGTTACTTCAAACACTTTAGCCAGGGAAAGAAATTGATGTTCATCATTTTTTAAATTCCAAGACTGAAATTTAATAATCAGAACAAAAGTTTAATCTGCTATAGTCAATAGCTGCAGGGAAGACTTGTGAATTTATTTAATAGGTTATATTCATTACATGCTTTTGGTTGTTCTATTGCATTTCTACTTTCAAGATCCAATCTTTTAATGAGTAGTAGAAAGTACACTAACAACCTTAAAAATTCCCTTGTTTCTCTGACCTTTTAGTAAAAAAGAGGAACACTGATCAATATGCAAAGCATATATTGAATTATTCTGCATTAATACCAAAGCTATTCTAATTTAAGTCAGATTACTGGACAATTACTGCATTCAGAGATTTTTTTAAGTAAATTAAAATAATTAATTGTTAATTTAAAGCAAAAAACAAATAAAATGAATATTAAGACATTGAGCACAACTAGATATGAGTTTGCTCAGAAAGGTTATTGAATCAAGTAGCCCATAAATCTTTAAAAATCTACAGGTTCTTATCTCCTTGAAATGATTTAGATGTAGTTTGGCCTGACAGTAATAGTTTAGATTAGGTGTATACATGTGGTTAGTCATAGTCAGTCAGCTAACTCTATCTCCTAATGTGGTTGATAATATGGTCACAGCCTCAAGCCACAACTTCCAAATTATGGCTATAGATGTTTGTAATGCCAGCTCAATATACCAGTAATAAATAAAAGAATAAGGCAAAATGCTTGGTCTTGACCACTAGAATTGCCATGTAGGAAACCAGTCATTGATAGATTCTGTTGCCTATCTCAAAAACCACTATGCCAGCCCACCCCGTTCCTGTTGGCAAGAGATCAAGGAAAGAGCCATCTCTTCTCTTTCTATCTTCTTTATAAGCTTACCCCCAACTCATTTAAAAATATGGGTATGTAAGTAAGTATGTTGTAGCAAAATAGGTTTGAAGACTTCAGCTAAACAAATATTTCTAATGTCCCTTTAACAATTTGCTTTAGTTCTGTGATTATTTAAAACCAAGAATTGGAAAGCACATTGGTCAGAAGCAGGCTGGAAGCTCTGTCTATGACAGTTTGCAGTTTGAGCCATACACCTGTGATTGACATCTCAGAAATAAGTTTCCCATCCCATGGATGAAGTAAGTCAAGAAGAATATCCAGAGAGACATGAAAAGAATCACAGTGATAGAGCCCTAGTCAAGGTCAATAAACCAATGGCAGGAAGTGAAACCACACTGCAGTGTCTGAATCCGACCCCCTTGGACAGCTTTCCCTCATCACTGTACATCTCAAATATCCAGAGGTATTCTCTGTTCTCCATTAATATAATGAAGGATGTTCCTTGTTTATGTATTAGTTTATGTATTAGTCCCTTCAACATAGGGTATTTGTGGCTCAATATGGTTTTCTGTAGACTGTATTTACACATAATTTATGGTTGTTGATATACGTGGGAAATATTCAACAATTTCTTTTGAGATCTAGCAAATCACATTATATAATATGCAAATTTTTACACTTTTTTTTTTTCAAAAAAGTGCTCAATGTCACAGCATTTCCTCCAGATGGTCTTGTGCTGGAGCTGTCACTTGAGGGGCATAAGTGAAAGTAAAATTCTAAAGTATTTCTTCAGTTCTTAAGAAAGCATACTATCCAGCATATGTTTGGAACACTGGCTTTCTAGTATACCATTGTTACTATTTGTAGGTAAATTAGGGATCCACTTATACGGTAGAATTTTTGTAAGTGCAGTGAAAGATTCTCCATCCCTGAAAAGACCTTTTATATAACTTGAGAGGCTCTGGTCTCAATGAGAAATAACCACCTCAAGTTCAAATGTCTGAGAGGTAATAAAATACTTAAATACACAGTAAGGTATGAATAACTGATAGCTAATTCTTATTTAAGGGCAAATAAGTTGTTGGGATTCCATGAAAGAATTCATAAAGGCCCTATGATTAGACTTTGAGGATTTGGGGAGCAAAAAGGGGAAAATATACGGGAACAGCAGTACAAAGATTCATACACAGTGAATCTTTAACCAGCTGGTTCATGGTTAAGCATTACAGTTAAGCACAGATCCAGAAACACATAGGTGACAAATCACTGCTCTATATTGGGTAAATACCTGCTGCTGCTTTTTTAATTTTCACATGAGTTTTCAACACAAGACCTCATTATCTCAGTGATGATATTGTTCAGCTATGTTCCCTTATTAAGTTTTCCTGATGAGAATATCTGTAGAATGTCAGCATCTTAAGAACTCAATTACAAACACTCAGTTCTACCCTGCTTCCACTTTTATCCTCCAGATCATCATACAGTGACCATACTGATGGTCAAAAGGGGTGTGCTGCAGTGAGAGACCGAGCTGGCAGTTGCTACCTCATCAGTCATTTCTTACCAAGACTAAACTGGTTTTGTTTCAGATAGTATAAATTTTCATTGTCAGCACCAAATTTTTTTATAATGAAAGTATGGTTTATATTGTTTGTCCTATTCTCTAATTATTCATTTAAAGCACACTCCTGGAGAAAATATTTCCCTTTAATATCACTCTAGAGATAGTAAAATCAATGAAAGGGTACATTTTCTCCTTCTGTAAAAAATAAAGTCATAGAGTGATAGTGTAATTAAAAAATTAGAAATTTTTAGGTACACAGCTTGTCTAGATTCCCTGTAGTAAATTATATGGACTGTGTTTCCTTGTCCTTTATAACGATTTCAGCAAAATTTGCCAAAATCAATTAATACGTTGCACCAAGAAACAGAGTTCAGATTTGGAGCTTCCTTGTTTCAGATAGCCAACAATATTTACACCAGTTACAAAGTTGGATACAATTAAATAGCTAAAATAATCTTAAATAATCTAAAGTGCCAGGGATTCTGTATTACACTATTAATATTTTTGATAATTTGGTCTAATAGAAACTACATTTTCTATTTTCCTTTTCTCCCGTGGAGTTCACTTAAAGTAAAATTATTACTCGCAACTAAAGTTCTGATTTTGCATTTTATTCCACTGATGGTCTTATTCCTCTCAGTAGAATTCGGTAAGGTTTATGTGGAACATTATTTTATAGCCACATATAAAATCTTTACAATATGACAAGTTGATGTTACACCAAATTATCTGTTTCTCAGAAGTGCTTGAGAAAATCGTACAGTCATTATAAATGTTTGATAGCACCTATTTTAAAATAATAAAAATTAGAAAAACAGTGTTAGGGTAGGATGTGGGCATTTTACCAAAACTCTTTTCTTTGTTTTTGCTTCTTAATCATCAGCATTTTTCATTTTTTAAAAAAAGAAGGAACTTGATCCTTTGTGGAATCTATTTGTGCTGTTGTCAAATAATCCATCAGCAGGTCTCCATTAATAAAAGTCACCACTAGGACAAATCAGTATTGCTAACATTTTGTGGTTTGTTCAGCCAATAAATATTTTCTCTTTCTTTTTTCTCTGGAACAGATGCCTACAACAGAATTGCTGTCAGTTTCAAAATTAGTGAGCTAACTATTTTATGGGAAATAATTAACACAGAATATGTTCATACAAATATTTTAGTAATGCACAAAACATGGCATTCTTATCAGACTGGATAAAAATGAAATATAAATTTTTCATTAAAAAAGGTTTTTATTGAAGCAGTAAAATATTTAAAATCACATAATTCCATATTTGGTAAATATGAATGGATGTGTTGCTGCACATTCATAGCACATTCACTCCTTCAATGAACATTTATAGAGTGATGTCTTGTGCCAGGAACAGGGTTAGGACTGAAACTACAAAGAATATAAAATCCTGGGCTTCCTCTAGTGACAGAACCCGCAGCTTGATAGCCCAGAGTTTTACATAAAGAAGGGAGAAGATAATTTGGGAATTGGCAAGTACTTGGAATACCTCCAGTACGATACATGAGCTGTGACTGATTAGAGATTCACAGAAGAGTTTCAAGCAGGATTAAAGGTCAGCCACAAGTAGAGACCAAGAATTTAAAGTAATGCCTATCCACAAGTTGTGTCATAACTATGTATTGCTTAATAGTCTTTTGAAAGAACTAAACATAATGACTCCAATACCTTATGGCTTTAATAAAAAAAAAGGTATTAACTGTATTGAGACTTTGGTTCTAATTTACAAAAAGCTTCAGGATCCAAACCATAATTCTACATTCTAAAATTTATTCTAGAAAGGAATGGAAAGCAATAAGAGAAAACAGTTATGTGACTCCTGAAATGAGTAACCTGTTTAGAAATAATTCAAGGTGTCAACAAAAATATGTTCAAAATAGATTTATGAATCTCTCTTCTCTCACTACCATGATATATGGTAGGTTTGGCATTTCCCTTATTCCAGTGTGCACAGGAAATAAGTCCGTGGATTTCTCACTGTGACACTGCGTGTGATAATTCGAAGGCATACTGTGACTGCAAATAGATTAAGTGGAGGCCGGGGAAGGGGGTACTAATGGAGACTTGAACAGACAGAAACACTTTTTAGAAAAGACAAGATGAACTATCTTCATTTGTTTTATTCTATAGAGTCTGTGTGATAAGAAAACTTTGGGGATTTTTTTTTTTTTTTTTTTTTATATTCTGAAGTAACCAGGGATAGGAATGTTACAAGAGTAAACATAGACCAACTGGGAAAGAGACTCTATCACAGACAAAAGGCTATTAAAAGGTGTTGCTGCCCAGGCTGGCCAGGAGGTGACAGAGGCATCTAGCTTCCTCTCCAGAAATCTGTGTGTTAGGAAATGACTTAACATTGTTCAAGCATTGTGACTCACAATGAGCTGAACTGCTTGGGGGAATTTTGTATTCCCCTCGATGTTAGGACCTTTTAATACTTAGGCTCAATTGGGGACTTTCTAAACAAGCTGATGGTTGATGATATTAGGGAACATTTTAGTAGTTTGCTCTTTATTCATTTAGCAACACATTGTAAACTAGTTTCATAGTATCTTTGAAAATCCCCCATCTTTTACCTAAAAGGAAACCCTAAAATTGTCAAGTATTTTATATATATATATATATATATATATATATATAAAACATATGCATATTTCATCAAATAATTGTACTCTCTGCCTTGGATTTGTTTAAAATAACATCATAATTCTCCCCCCAAAAAGTAGAAAATATTTTAAAATGTTGAAAAAAGTGAGAAAAGATTTATGAAGGCTTGAAGAAACATAAACACATTTAAAAAGCATTGAAGATTCTCATTTCAGGCATTAGACAATTTTCTGTGTCTCATGATAAGAACAAATATGATGTATGATATGCTATAAAAGGTTGGGACCAGAAATAAATAGTTTTTAAAAGATTTTAGGTATATTAAAAACATTAAAATTATGCATTAATATATAAATGTATTGTGCATAGCTAATAAATATGTTTGGGAGAGAGTTTAGCAGTCATTTGACATAATCTAGTTAAATTCCTCATTTTATACAGGAGACTGAGTGCCAGAGTCTTGTTAAGACTAGACACTCAGTTAATAGCACAGCCAGAGCTGCTGATTCTAGGGGCGGCTCCCTTTCTACCAATCTCTCTATAGAACAGTGTAACTTTATCTTAGTATGACAATATTTGTGCCATTTTATCACTCCTTTTTGATGTATGATTTTTCAATATAATAAAACCTATGGATTTATATACTTCTATACTCTTTGCCAAAATAATATTCAGAAGGTGAATCCATTCCTATTTATGTAAGTTATCACAGATCTTAAGCTGTTTCTGGCTTGTGTTTCCTGGCCAGAGATAGAAAGATTATTTTTCACAGACAAGAAAAGGAAACAACTTAATAAACTGCCTATCTAGCTAAGAATTTATAGTCCAAACTTCAGACCCGGGTTTTAAAAAAAATTTTAAACAGAATTCCATTTTTTTTTCAACTTTAAAAGAGCACAAATTATATAGCTGGATTCTAAAGCATTTTGTTAAATTGAAGTTCATTTATCTACCCAGAATGTCAGCTGACATCTGCAGAGCAAAATCAAGATCCCTTCTGGAAAATATATTGATGGTGCGCCATATTATTTACAAAGTTCAAACTATCTACATTTGAAATATTTTAAATGAAATTTGAAACAAAATAAGAAACCTTAAAATATGTATTTGGCCAGACAAAAAGTGAAATCCCTATCATCACTAAATATCAATTCTTATACATCCTAGATTGGTAAAAGGTTGTAGGAATAAAAGAAATCTTCTGTTTTTAGAGCCAGCTTTGTCAACATGGTTTAAACAATTTTGCTAGGAAGTTTAATGTGGATGTCATAGTGTTAGAAACAGAATGCCAGCATTTTATGATTTGATGAAATTGTCTAGTGGTGATTTTGTTTTCTATTGTACATATTTATTATTCTATTCAAAGCAAATATTCATGAAGACAATCCTAAAGAAACTGCCAGAGAATATATTCTAAGTATCTACAATGTTGATGACTTACAGTTAAGTCTCTGGACTTCCAAAAAAAGACTTCACTTTAAATTCAGATTAAACTAATTGCATTCTTATAAGCAAATAAGCAAACACTTGTAGTATTGTGACTTTTAATTTGCTGTTTAACAGGTTTTTTTCTATATTGTTCCAAATATAATTAGTTACTAATGTTTGGGCTGGAATGACAAAAATATAATTTAGATATTACTTCTGGTCAAGATAGATTTTTTCACATGTTATTACTCAGTGTCCATTCGTCACTTTTACATTTGTTAGCAGTTCAAGTAATATGATGTTGATCTTCATTAAAATCCCTGATTTCTTTCATTTCTCTTATAGAAACACCTACTGCCATTTCTGTTCCTCTTTCTGTTTATAGAATAAGGGGTAGCAAACTGATGACTACAAAGTTGATTCCAACCTACTGACCTGTTTAAAAACACAGGTATTTAAAAAATGAAATCAGTTCTCAACCTTTAAGAATCACGAGATTTCAAACAGAAATTTCAGTTTCTGGTGATTCTTTTAAAAATCAGAAGATCTGGCAGTATTAGGCCTTTGTTTTTTATCATAACAACAAGGCAGAGCTAAACTGTGCTGTCTTCTATAGTCTGGGCATTGTCATCTAGTCCTTCACAGTCCCATGTAGCCCTTTGTCTCTTCCATCCTGACAGTCAAGCTGATTCACTTCTCCTGGTCTCCAGCTTTGTACAACTCTTTATCTATTCTGCTTTGTGGGAGTGAAATGAGCTATAAACATATATGGCAATTGATTCAGACAGTCTTAAAGTGCAGAAAATATTGCATGTCATATAATCAAGGTCTCATTTAAAAATAATGACATTAAGACATTCTTTCACAGGTTGAGTGAATTACTAAAACTACATATACAGCAGCTTGGTCTCAAGCATATATCTTTTGACACCATTTTAAGAAACTGAGGGTGAAATAGGAACAGAAAATTAGGCAGCATTTCACCAATAGAGGTTCCTTTTATTTAGTGTGTGCTAGTAAATGTTTAACAACTAGCTCTCTGGAAAAGCAACTCAACGTGGATTTATAGCATTTGCAGATTTTCATTCAATATTCCCACCTTGTCTAATTTGAAGCTAACGATGAGATGTCAACCATCTTACAAAATTCCAGAAAATTTAACAGTGTGTCTGTGTGTCAATAAGGGCTAGCTCCAGCACACCAAAATAGATGCATGGTTCAAGAAGCTTCTTATGCATATTAAGTGAAGAAAAATTGAAGCCATTAACATACAGCCTTATTAAATGAATTCCTTTCTACCACATTGACAACTCTATCAGAAATGTCTATCTCATTTATTAAAGTATTTTTTCTTTATTATATCTGTCATCATAGTTTAGGTTGGCTAATGCAAATGCACTGGCAACAGTGATATCTATTAAGTCAAAATCAATAGCTTTTATATAATTCTTCTCTTCTGGCTTATTATACTAATCAAATATAAACATGCATAATGGATATTTTATATAGTAATCCTTAAAGTGGAGTCTGTAAACGTCACTGACTAAAGAAAATGCTTAAATTATTTACCCTGCTATTGAGTTTGGCCTGACTAAATGCTTTTGAATAGCATGCAAATCTTATGGTGTTTGTTAGAAATGGGTATTTACTCTAAACCTGTTATTATTTGCCTAGATTACCATCTTTTTTTCTAAAATGTAAAAACTCCTAATCTTATTAGGAATAGTTATGATAGTTTTGACATGATGCAATTCATATGTTCTAATTTCTCTATTATAAGTGCTTGAGAGCATTTTGACAGGATTTAAATTTTTCCATTATATTCTGGAAGCTTAGTAACTATGAATTGATTCCCATAAGTAAGAAATATGTTTACTTACAGAATTGGAACAATTTGATTTCTTAACTACTTAGCCTGAAAAAAAAATGATATTAGTAAAAATGACTATAGCTTATCTGAGAAATTAAAATTATACTGTCATTTTCTTTAGTCATAACTAAATATATAGGAAGAAAAAAACTTGTGATCAAAAAAGCTTTACATAAAAAATGTTTTAATTATTGATAATATGTGATTAAAATAGAAATATTACACATACATGTATATATACACATTTGTATATGCATGCTTATATATGTGTGTGTATGTGTGTGTGTATGTGTATTTGGAGAATCACTTAGAACAGTTGTTGAACTCTATCCTCAGTCGTTTATAGTTCCTCACCCATAACATAGATGAAGTCATCATTTTGTCCATTGATTTGGAAAGGATTAGAACTTTAAGTTTGAGTGATAATTCATAAAAAAAGATAAGGACATAATAGAAAAGTAAAATTATCTGTGCTCTAGTATTCTAGAATTATACTTATGACAGATTTTGAATGAAAATTATTGTGTGAGACTAACATATAAATTGGACTATATGTTAGAATTTCCTTAATGCTAACACACACACACACACATCTGATGGTTTATTTAAGTTAATTGTAGTTTCTAATTAAGTAAATAGGAGAAGCAGTGATCACATCTTTTGCCTTACCTTGGTTTCAGAAAGTATCTACTCCAGATGTCTGAGTTTATCTTTCCTTTCCACTTCTATATCTCTCTCAATTTGGATTGGAATCCACTGATGTTTATCTTTTCCTTCTGGTGAATATCAGTAATGGATGAATATATCTAATGCATCCCACAAAGGTGAAATATGTCGCTTACAAACTTGGCATATGAATTGGTTCTATGTTAGTTGTTGGTAAATCTCTATTGTCTTTTACTGTGTTATCTCTGAAATGCTAATTGGCAACCACAACATCCATAATGACTTTTTGCTATTTTAAAACTTTATCTTAAGCTTTTCACATGAATGACAAGTACATCGTCTGATGAGAAATTTCTCATGAATGATATGAATTAGTAGAGAAGCTAATTTCAACTATCAGTATATCAATACTGCGTGAAGTTAACTGTCCAATGTTTATGTATTATAGTGTTGTACATTTTTGAATTTCAAGTGGCCGCATTTATCTTGCCTGTAAAAAAGGGATTGGAAAATGA
This sequence comes from Galeopterus variegatus, assembly GCF_000696425.1. Taxonomy (NCBI): domain Eukaryota; kingdom Metazoa; phylum Chordata; class Mammalia; order Dermoptera; family Cynocephalidae; genus Galeopterus; species Galeopterus variegatus. Next base: position 137,307 of record NW_007728385.1, read on the forward strand.
TTTTTCTTATGTATTTTGCTACTCATTTACCCATGTTATCTGAGTATAATGTAATTTGGTCATATATGAAAAAATGACAACTTTTTCAAAATAAGGAGAGAACCATGCTTGGCTGTCAGAATATCTCACATTTCCATGAACAATTAACTAACTCTCCATATGGTAATCCAAGCGAGAAATGTCACTTTGTATAGTTAATGAAATACCATTTGCTAACAGATCTGAACCAATGGGTATCTTTAGAATTTGTGATTGAGAACTTCACATACAAACAGAAAAGACCAAATTAATGTTATGCCTGTGATATAAAAATGTTGTAGCTGTAAAAGCAAGAATATAAATTGGAGGACGTTTCAGCCCTAATTCCTTATTTTTTCCCATTTCATCATTTTTTATGGCTTTGGGGAAAAAAAAAAAAAACTTATCCAAGAAGGGTGGGTCAGTTTGACCAGGACTGAAAACTTGAGAAAGAGAAAGAACAAGAAAAGAAAAAATATTAAAGCATTCAGAAACTTAAAACCAGCAAACTAATATAAGTCCCATAATAATATCTTCTAGAAATTATGTTAATTCCTTATTTTTTCCCATTTCATCTTTTTTTATGGTTTTGGGGAAAAAAAAAAAAAAAACTTATCCAAGAAGGGTGGGTCAGTTTGACCAGGACTGAAAACTTGAGAAAGAGAAAAAACAAGAAAAGAAAAAATATTAAAGCATTCAGAAACTTAAAACCATCAAACTAATATAAGTCCCATAATAATATCTTCTAGAAATTATGTTGTTTTAATGTCTCCATTAGATACTGTCATTATCACAAATAAAGACACTTCTTTTGTATGTGAGATAGATAACCATGAGGTCACTGTATTAAACATTCAAATGGAGTTTTAATAAATGGTAATTCCTAAGCATTCTACTCTCTTTCCATGCCCCACAAACTAATCATTTCTCCTTTTGTTACTAAAGAATGTCATGTTACATTTTTTTCATTTTTCTACCTTTCTTATGCTATTAAAAATAGACCTCAGTATGATGTACACAAGTACATTATAGATATGTGTGTATATATTTAGATTGATTTTTATAGTAGTCTCTGATTATTACTATATTAGTACTAACTTCAATAAGATTTCCTAATCTCTTCAATATTCTTTATTTCCTTTGTCTACTCATTCAACAAATATTTATCGAACATATGCTGTGTGCCAGGCACTTTGCTAAATCGGGGATACCAATCTGGATTAACCTCACTTGGATGATCATTTCAGAACCAGGAAATTATAGAACAGTATGATAAGTGCTATTACGGCGGAGAAAAGGATGTTCAGGGAAGATCTCTTCTAGCAGAACTGAGTTAGGGAATTGATTAAAAGAAAAAGATCTGCTGGAGAAATTAATGTTTTAGTTAATGTCAGGAATAGGGAGGTGTTTCAGGCAGAGAAAATGCCATGTGTAAAAACAGATGTTGTTTTGCAATCATTTTGTTGTGTAATACCAACTAACACCCGTGTAACCTTACTAGGTGCCAATCATTATTACAAGTGATTTTCACACTGTGTAAACAACCCTGTGAGCTAGTTCTGTTATTGCTCCCATTTCTAACGTGAGGAAACTGAGGAATGGATTAAGTAATTTGTTCAAGTAAAAGGCAAAACCAGGATCGAAGCCAAGCATCTTGGTCCCATCGTCTGTACTCTTCCTCTCAATCCCATACTGCCCTCTGCAATGGAAATGCACTAAAGTAAAAATTTAATTTATTATACAGTACTAGGTGTCCATTTTAGAGCCCAATGAAATCAGTGAAAATATTTTAGACAGCAGCTTACAATAACTGAAATAATATAAATCACCAGGAAGTCCGCATGTCATTTATCATGCATCAGAAGTCAGCAACAAGACTAGGAATTCACTTCACTTCAACAAAGACTTATTGTCCTTCTCTATATGCAAGGTTCTGTACTAGATACCAAGGATATATAGATCAATTAGCTTAATCTCTGCTCTCAAGTTCACAATTTTATCTGCAATGTGGTATTTAACCAATATGAATGTATAAAACATCTGACAAATACAACCAAGCAGAATACCATATGTCATATGAAGACAGGGAGTTTGCCTGATTCACCTTTGAATTCACAGCACCCAATTAAAAATGGAATGAATGAATGAATGAATACAACAATGTGTTATATAGGGAAGAATTACTTTCATTAGGGTAAATCATGAGATACTTCACTAAAAGGAAGTATTTGGGGTTCTGGATAGTGGATTGGATATCTTTAAAAAAATTAGTAGGGCAGATAAAACTTGACACCTAGGGGAGAGGATGAGCAAAATCATTAGAGTAGAATAGTCAGAGAATTAGGTGATAACAGTGAGAGAATTTACCAAAGAATTTGGTTGGTGTAAGATTCTAGAAAGCCTCAAATGATGTAATAAGGACCTTTATTCTTTTGAAAGTGGAGAATTGGTAGAGGTTTTTGAACAAGAGCTGTGCTTTGATAATATTAATGTTTTATTGGGTAGCTGAGCCTATGAGAACATTTTAGAGTCTAATTTTTAAACTGTCAGCAAAATAATGACAATCTAAAGCAGATCAATAAAAGCAATAAGAGAATGAAAGAGGGAGATGTGAAAGTTAGCTAGGGATGGATTAAGTTTTCAGAATGCATCTATACATTTTAGTGCACTAACCTACATTAACTGAAAAACGGAGAGCACACTTTGAAAACAAGAACAATTTTCTTCATTTCATTGCAAATCTTTCTTCTTATTATTGCATTTTCTGTGGTCCAAAGCATGTTTGAAAATGAAACATCTGTGATACTGAAATATCTTCAATAATGAAACATCTGTGATACTGAAATATCTTGAATATTTTTTAGGATTGGGAAGGCTTCCCTCAGGCATATGTCCCAGATATAGAGTATCACATTTTAGTTATAATTGCAAAAACTGTGGTGCTTCAACAGAGCCCCAAAAGAGAACCCAGTCCATGCGGATTAACTAAAAGAAAAAAAAGAGAGAGAGAAAAAAGATAAAATCTTAAGTGTGAGCTGATTTATAGCAAAGCCACTGCTCTAAATATAATTGAACACAACACACTTAACCTACAAATATTGTCTCTGTTATCGATAATCAGTATGTATTTAGACAAAGATAAAAAAATGTGTTTAAACTAAACTAGATTCATTTTTAAATTCTTAGATAAATTATAAGTATTTTTCAGAACCAGTGTTTTAAATTAAGTTACGGTTCTAGGTTTTGGATGTGTATTCAAATATTTTTCACTTACATATACAGATTCCCATCATATCTCAACTCCTATGTCACCTGTGCAGTCAAACAAATAAAAACAAACACACTCACACACACACACACACACACACACAAACACCCTGTGGAAAAGTTAGACCAAGAGTTAGATGAGGAAAAGTTTTAAAATGAAATGTTTTGGACACCCCCCTCTCATCCCCAAGATGATCAGGCCTGACCCATCTAGGGGCACTTTATCTAAGAACTAGACTCCAACTCCAATGGAACGTTAAACAGTGGAGCAGAGATAGTGAAGAACGAAGGTAGAATAAATATGGTGAAGCAGAATGGAAATGGGAAAATATGCTCAAGAAGAGTTGTGTGTCTCTGCATGGAAAGAAGGACAATAGCAATAATAGTAACTCTATTTATTGAACATTTATTTTACCATGTAATCATCAAAAAAAGTAGGTTTTATGACTTCTTTTTTGATAAATCAAGAATTGAGCTCAGAATGAGTAAGAAACTTGTTCAGGAATCCAGGTGGGAAGTTGCAGAATTGGAAAGTGTTTTATTTCTCAAGATATAATCCTAATGTTTTTCCAGTTACATTTTAAAGCTTTTCTTGATCTGGAACCTTCATGGTATTCCATACAGTCCCTTCTTTGGTTTGTAAGCAGCTCACTGGGATCCTCAGTCTTGAGGTGCAGTTAGCCAGTTACCATGGGGTAGGGATTATGTCTGTCCTGATCTGGGCTTGTTCACCAGCACAGTACCTGAGGAATAGCAGACTCTCAAAACTCAGTATTTGTTAGAGGGCTGAAGCAATAATGAAAAAAGAAATATATCCAAAACTAATTTATGTAGATAAATAAAATTATATAATGTAACTAATTATCCACTGGTAATCCAGCAATTTCAATTTCAGTGAATACTATTAGAAAGTTGTCAGTGCACACTTAATACAAGTTCTGTATGTATGCATAATGGGATTTATTTTGAGAAACTATGGACCTAAATTTTAAGAACTAATGCATTGGTCATATTATATTTTAGCAATTTGTTACTAAAATGCTGTTCATAGTTACAACCAAAGTAAACATAATATTTACATTTGAAATCATATGTGAGTATTTTTATATAAGTATATATGATTATTTAATCCTCTGTAGAAATTATTTGCTTATATCTTTTTGAAATTAACTTTAATTGTACTTGCACGCATATTTCTTGCATGCCTGCATACCTACACACACATGTGTATGCACACATAGACAAATATAATACAGCCATTTAGAAGGACATATTTGTTTAAATAACTAAATAATGAGTTGGCATGTCACTCTTGATGATGTGTACTTGACTGCTTGCCTAAATTCACAAGCTTATTACAACATATTACCATAGTGAGATACTACAAGACATCAAATAGGTCTTCTGAGGGCTTGAAGAGGTATCCCAAATTCAGAAGAATAAAATATTTGTTTTATGTAGATAGATATTTGCTGCATATCCACAATTTCCAACTTAAAAATTAAAAACTATTGGCTGTTTTATTTAACAATAAATACTATTGTGCAAACTATGCACCAGGCATTGTTTGAGGCACATTATAAAATTTAACTTATTTAGTCTCCATAACAATCCTATGAGGTAAATATTATCCCTGTCATATTGATGATGGAATGAAGCACAATGAAATTAAATATCTTATGCAAGGTCACATAATAAGTGGTGGCACTGGGCTTTGAACCCCATTAGCCTCGCTCTACAGATTGGACCTATAATTACTGCACAATAATCCGTCTTGCTAAGCTCTACTGCCTTCCATTTATTTGCACCTTGGAACAGGTCTTCTTATATAACAATTTTACGAATGGAAGCCAAAGAAATCTAAGACTGGGCCACATAATTCCTTTCTCTTCAGTCTTGCACATTTGTGGTCAGACTCCAAATATAGCATGACTGCATATAAATAATAGAATGTAAATAATAAATAGATAAGAACTATATCTCTTTATCTTGTTTAATTGTGCTTTAGAAAAATCAGTTTTCCTTAGAAGAGAAAATATCAGATAGAAATGTCGAGTTAATTCTAATGATATTACAGGTATGTTTGAGCATTTTAGAGATTAAGTACAAAAGTGATTTATTATGTCTATTTTCTGTTTAACTTATGACTTTCCTATCCTTTAGTATAGATACATCACTGTCAATATCCCTTGTTTTTCATCATTTTCTTTATTACTCTAAAATAGAATAAAGTCAAGAAAAAAGTTCAAGTAAATGAACAGATTTATCAAAGCATTTAGGCAGTAGTTGGGAGCAGTCAAAAAAAAAAGTGAATCAAAGGGAATATATGTGATTGTATTTGAAAACGGATTGAGAAATGTAAATTTCTAATCCATAAGAAGAAGAAAGACAAAGGATCTTTAGGGATAGAGCCTAAAGTTAGTTATTGTGAAGCGGGAGAGTGACAGTACTGGGGAAGACAGCTTGGCTTATACAGTCCCACAGTGGCTCACCAGCTTCTGCTGTTTGCTGGGGTTGTTTTGGCAATTAGCCCAAGAGGGCAGACCTTTGCTGTGGGGTGACAGCATGCATACACACTGATGTTCCTATGTGCAGAATATCCACAGCTCATAGGTAAGGATGTGTAATGTGGGGATATTCCTATACATACAGATGCCTATTATCATGCCCCTTTTATAGATTACTGGACTATGTTTAGGCTCAAATATTGTCTACAACAAAATTCATAGGTATTTCACACTGGGTCACTTGACAGGGCTTTGTTTTGTTCCTGATTATAATTAAACTAATGAAAATCCTAGTCAGTCTCAAACCTGATAAGAAAATTTCACAAAAATCTGGGTCTTTGAAAAAACTGAACTTTTTCCTTGATCAATTAGGGAGAAGTACATATTTTACCTCTTTTAACCTGAACGAATACCTGTGGACTAAGGATCCCCCACACCCCATACAAACTGCTGATCCTCCTCCAGAATTCTGGAGGCTTTCTACCTAGGTTTTCAAGAGGCAAAATGCAGGTTTAATCAGGGAAAGTGGCCCTAGATGTCTATGGAGTCACACAAGTGAAGACATCTAGGGCTTTGGGCCTGACAGGAGCCTTTTTGCAAAGATGTGCTCAGAAATCTTAAACTCTGTCTGTGTTTCCATCTAGCACAAAAACCTCTGATTTCATTATGAGCCACTTTCATAGAGGTTTTCAAAGAGATATTGGTTTTTGAAGTCTCAGTGAGTGGAAAGTGGAGCTTCACGCCTGCTAAAGTAAGGATGGAAGGAATGGCTGAGAACTACTATCTCAGGAACTCTGGGTGAACATCTTAAAAAGCTATTTGCCCAAGGACCTGTAAAAGGCTGAGGAAAATACTCCTTGTGTCAGCATGTATCAATTTATTACTCATCAGCTCATTAGGGTTTTGCCCAGTAGTTGGTTTATGCAGGACCCAGTTAGTAACGAATTCCAGAAGTGAAAACTCACCCCTGGGAAATACGGGCTCTCCTAGAACAGGTAATTTACTGTCAAGTGAATGGAACTGACTCATGTTTTGTAGTTACGATCACAGATTTGCTCTGATTGCTGAGATGTCCTGGAACTATGAAGTGTTTTAGTTTTGATTTGGTGTGTACATGTGTATGTACATAGCTAAATGGATATAGATACAGATTTCAGTTTGAAACTTGAATCACTTAACGAGTGTTTATCAACTGTGTACATGGTGCTGATGCTGCACATGGTATCAGGGCAAAGTGCTATAATAAAACACAGGGTATCTGTGATCTTGAAAGGCACTTCGTGCTGTTCTTGTAGAGCTGCAGAGATTGCTGCCATGAATGTCACTGCTATTTAGGGAAGAACTGGAGTGACAAAGGTACATCCTGGACTTCTTAGAGTTGCCTGTGGCCACACGTGCAGCTTGTCTCTGAAGCCAGGGAGGGCTTGATTGAATACAGGGCCCACCCACTGTGAGAAAATTCTCTGGCATCCCAGCTGCCATTCAGAATGTGAAATCCAGGATATGACCTGTCAAGATGAGCCACTTCAGCATATTGTGGCAACACAGCTGTCACTGAGATACATAAGTCTCCGGAGAAAAGCATTCAAACTGTTTCCATGGTGGAATGAATACAAATGCACAGCTCCAGTCATATTTGAATGTGATTTGTTTCAACAGGATGGTCTATACTAAATATGCAGATGAGTGGAAGTGACCTCAGAACCTCTTCTCATCTTTGCTGAGCATTTTTTGGAGGCAAATTTTTGTTAGTCTAAGTTTAAGAGGGTCAGGAAACATTTGGAAGCCCAAAAGATTTAAGTTTTGCAGTTTTTTTTTTCTCAATGAAAATAAAATTGTTATAAATCCTCCAAGGTATTTCAATGAAACATCTGAAAAAGAGAGTTTTTCACAACCTAGATTTAAAAGAGTCATTTTATATTTATTACTTGATATTGAACTTATTCTATTTAACACTTATCAATTTATAGTGCTAGCACAAAATTTATGATAGAATTTGAACATTTCTAACTTGTACCATTAATGGCAACAGAAGCCCAGTGAATAAGATTAATGATTATATAAGCATTTTCCTATTGAGAAATTAACATACATGGTTCCACGGGTGCACCCAAATAAGTGGTAATGAAGCAATTTGGGAGGAGCAAACTTCAGAAACTTTTAATAAAATTAAAGAAAAGAAAAGTAGGATGTAGAGTCAGGCAATAAACTCATTACTGATAAAACTGGTTCTAATAAGTCTCAGAATACAAATGCTTCATATTAGGCAGAGTTTTATCTGGAATTTTGCAGACCTGCATTGTCAAGCATCAGATTTCTCTGCAGTTGCAAAAAGGAAATGAAAGAAACATTTGGTTCAACTAACACTACAATTAAAAGATTATGTAATTTTAAAATACACATTTATTTACATATGTGATTCTATTATGTATTGTCCATAAGTGCATATGTAAATATAATATACAATATATAACTATGTATATTATATAGTCATACTTAATAGTATAATTATGATATATAATCACTCTATTAATTAGAATGAAATGTCCTATTACCTAATGATAATCTATAACAATTTGTTTCACTTGTTTATCTCAGAAACTTTTGACAGCAATAATTCATTAGTTTTAACATGTATGTTCATGCTTGTTGTGTAAAATTGTTCAGTATATAAGTGATTCCAGTGTGCGTATATAAATTTAGAACTTGTATATCCCCAAATACCTGAAAGCTATCACTGTTCTATGAAGTAACCTTGACACTTTCACACATGTCATTTCTTCATTGCACTGTGACAGATTTTATTTCCCTCAAACACCTATCATATTTCCCAGATGGCTTAGCCATCATCACTGGCAGATTATGAATAATGTTTTAGGTTGAACAGATGTAAGCAATTTGTAATTTTTCCCCTTTCTGAACCAGCTTTGTTTTGATGAATCAACTGGAAATTGAAACTTATGTAGAACTTCTGTTTGAAAAAGAGCAATGTTTTCCCACATTGGAACGTGTAGTCAGCTCTTAAATATAGACAAGAGACAGGGAACAGGGAAACTGGCCAGAATGTGGCACAATAAAAACTGGAAGATTATCATTTAGTATTGCAATGTAGTGCCAATTTCTCTAGTCTGTAGAACCACATATAGAAAATAGGTTTAAGTCATTCCAAACCAACCAAACTTCCATCAGACTGCCTGTATTTCTATCTGCAGATAATACTCTTCAGAAGATCTAGAGTTCTGGAAATACAGGAGATGCTGGTGAAATGTTAGGAGAGAAATAATGAACTATTCATCTGGCAAGGATGTGCTTATTCTGCTGAATTATGTTTTATATAATCATACGAGTTAATTTATTTTTAGCCCAAATATATTCAACTCAAACTGAGCCTTACTTGTAAAGCTCTCTATGAGCTACAAATTAGTTAAATGGTCTTTTGTTTTTAAAAACATAACAAAAATATCTACCTAAATAGATTATAATTCTATAGCCAGAAAATGCACATTTATTTATACATTGATATCCCATTTGTAAACAGTATATTTTCCTTACAGTAACCAGTTGCCAGGCCTAAAAGGCCACTTAATGTCTAGAGGTCAGTCACTGTCCTGCACTTCCGGAGCCTGTTTCTGACCTGATAATTCTCAAGTGGGAAGAGAAGTCATTGTGAGTATTATTAGCTTTCTTTAAATTAAGGTCTATGAGTCCAGTCTGATTGGCAATTGGTCTAGAATAGATAATTCTGAACTTTTGAACACTCGAGAATTTGGGAAGTTCATATGTTACAGACAAAATTTAATAACTGAACTGCAAACTCTCAAAGACAGCTATTAATACACTTCTTATTTCAGTGCTCATTATTTCAACATCACTGATTTAGAGAATTTGATGTTAATACTATAAAATGTTATTAGGTAGAATTCACAGACCATCCTCAAAGTTTTTTCTTATCCCTTGCCCTCTTTTGAAAACCATAACATTTCATGCCCTTCTTTAAGTATTTTTGGAATTTTAAAATAAATTAAATAGTATCACTTGAACCCAATCAAAACAACTATATCTATTATGCTTCTTCTACTTCCATTCCCCTCCAAAAATTCCACATATTTCTCCTTCTTCAGTGAATAACCACTGGTTCTGGTAAGCTGATTAAGAAACTTATTTACCAAGTCACTCATGTAGGCAGCCATTCTGAGAAATTTATTGGGTGTGTTTTCTTATTTAAGTAAGGAACTGAATGTGATGGCTTACCTTGGCTCCTTTTTTTCCTCTTAGATTTTATAATTTAATATTCCTTAAACATTAAAACATGATATATAACTCAGTCCCTGAATTTCTGAGTTCATTTTGATACACAATTGTTAGCCAAAAAATGAAAAGGATTTTTTTTTCACATCTGTACAAAATGAAAGACCCCAGGACAGCTCTCACGGAGTTCTCATAAATATTAAGGATTTGCAGCCTTCTTCAGTGTTGAATTTCATTTATCCTCTTCATTTGAAAAGATGAATATTAAGATAGCAACTGAGACATTTTAGAGGTGTTCCTTATTTAAGTAACACCATTAGAGATTTAATGTGAGATTTCTCAATGTATTAAACTCAATTTCTCTTTTTCTAATATTTAAATGCAATTTATTTTCCAGTAGTCTATACTGTTTCTGAACTTATATATTCCCCAGTTTCATCCCTTGCCTTCTACACTCTATGTGTGTTTCATGCATTATGGAACTTTATGCATGAAATTTGAGACCACGTACAAAACAATATTATGTGAATGTAATAACAGAGAGAAACAGATGGTCAAGAATACCGTACTTGCTTTATAAGCCAACTCCCACAGATTGCCTGTCTTCAATTTTATTTATTTATTTTTTTCACAAGTACAACCCAATCATCAAACAGGTGATTTGAGATGCTTTATTATGGAAACATTCCTCTTGAACAATAACACAAACAAAAAGCCATTTCAATTACATTTTCATTTTAAAGAAAGTTATGTTTCATACTCTTTAATGTTATTGTTATGAAGTCTGAGCTAATTATCTTCATCAACTTATATTCTTGTTCAAAGAGTCTGGGAAAAAAGTTGTGTTTCTCATTCCTGAATTACTATTATATCAGTACAGCTAAAAGAAAACAAATTTTATGAAATAAATGGTTGTCTTAGGCAGTGCCTCTAACTTTATGTGAATTCCATGATTGCTATGTTAGCTTGAATTGTATAGTTCATATTCTGGGTGGATACTTCATGATCATTTCCTCCTTCCTTTTAAAACTTGTCAGGTCCTAAAGAAGTTGCCGTTGGGTTTTTTGTTTCTTCATTTGCCTTGTTTTGTTTTTCCAGATGATTTCCAAGCCCTGGTTGTATAATACAAGCAATAATTCATCAAATTCTTTAAACAAAAGCAAGAGCTAAATTGAACTGAACTCAAATGCACCAGTTGAGTGTTACATAGTCATTTGCATAAGGAATATGTGTATTAGTCCTTTCTGTTGCTTATAACAAAATAACTGAAACTGGGTAATTTACAAGGAAATAAAATTTATTTCTTACAGTTCAGAGGCTGGGAAGTCCAGAGTCCAGGGAACACATCTGGTGAGGGCCTTGGGGATGGTGGCTTTACAGTGACACAGGGCACTTTGTGGCAAAATGATTGAGCAAGATATAACTAAGCTTTTCACTCCTTCTCCTCATAAGGCCATTATAACCAACCCCATGACCACCATCAAGGAGTTAATCCATTCACAAGGGCTTGATCCTCACAATCTAATCACCTCTTCAAGGCCCCATCTTTCAATTACTATAATAAGATTTCCCATCCTGTTTTCATTTTCACAGTGTAGACTAAGTTTCTAATGCATGGACATTTGGGGGACACATTCAACCCATATCATTCCACCTCTGGCCCCCAAAGTTCATGTTCTTCTCACATGTAAATACATTCATTTTATCCCCATGGCTCCAAAATCTTAACTTGTCCCAGCACTAACTAGATAAGTCTAAAGTCTCATCTGGGAAATCAAAAAAGTTATCTACTGCCAAGATATAATAGTGGAACAAACATAGGGTACATATTTCCATTCCAAAGGGGAAATATAAGCCAAAAGAAATGGGTAACAGGTCCCAAATAAGTCTGAAACCCAGCAGGGCAGGCATCAAATCTTAAAGCTGGTACAGGCTGGTATTGCATGCTGGTAGCTCTACCATTCTGGGTGCACCATGGCAGTCCCACTCCCATGACTCCACTAGGCATGGCCCTGGTGTCGGTTCTCTGCTACAACTCTGATCCCACATTTCCACTCAGCATTAATCTAGGGAAAACTCCGGCCGGACCGGTGGCGCAATTGGTAGAGTGTGGCGCTTTAGAGCGCGGCGGCACTCCCGTCGAGGGTTCGGATCCCATATAGAGACCAGTCCGCTCACTGGTTGAGCATGTTGCGGGCGCAACACTGAGGGTTGAGATCTCATTACCGGTCACGAAAAAAGACAAAAAGGAAAAAAAAAAATCTAGGGAATATTCTCTGTGGTGACTCCATCCCTGTGATAAATCTCCTCCTGGGTCCCCAGGCTTTTCAATACATCATTTGAAATCAGGTTGAAGGCTCCCAAGTGAGCCTGCATGCTTAACACTATATGGATGCCACCAAAGCTTCTAGCTTGTATATTCCAAAGCTGCAGATTCAGCAGCACCTGGGGCCAATTTAGCTATGGCTGGAGCAGCCAGAGCACCCAGGGTGTGGGGAGCAGCATACTGAGGTGGCCCTGGGCAGACAGCTCACAGAGAGTGCCGGGGGTCTGTTCGCTGAAACCATTTTGTCCCTCTAGGCCTCTGGGCCTATGATAGGAAGGACAGCCTCTAAGCTCTTTGAAATACCTGTAAGGTCTTTTTCCCATTCTCTTAATATTTCCTTTTTCCTGTCTTGTTCTCCTTAGCAAAGGGTCCCTGGGCTACTCCCTTCATTTCCTCTCTTGAACAGACCTTCTCACTCTTTAAGTGGTCAGGGTGAGAGTTTTCAAATTTTCTACCATCTGCTTCCTTTTTAATTTTAAATTCTGCCTCTACTTTATGCCTTTTCTGCCATAATTCAGTGGGAGCTGTTGCAAGTATTCATGAAGCTTCCTGGATACTTTGCTGCTTAGGAATTTCTTCTGCCAAGTACTCTGGTTCATCACTTTGAAGTTCCACATTCCATAAAACTTTTGGGCATGAACAGAATGCAGCCAAGTTCCATGCAACTCTACTACAAGGGTGACTCTTGCTTCAGTTTCTGATAAGCTCTTCCTCATTTCTGTCTGAGACCTCCTTAGCATAGCCTTTACTGTCCATATTTCTGTCAGCATTCTGGTCACCACCACTTAACCAGCTCTAAGAAGTTCCATACATTCCCTGGTCTTTTTGTCAATTAAGCTCTTATCAGCATCTAGGCTTTTTCTAACCTGCTCCTCCAAATTCATACAATCTCTGACCAACACCCAGTTCCAAAGCTACTTCCACATTTTCAACTATTTGGTAGAAGCAGCACCCCACTTCTGGTTAACAATTTTCTGTATTAGTTCATTTCTGTTGCTTATAACAGAACATCTGAAACTGGATAATTTATAAGGAAATAAAATTTATTTCTTACAGTTCAGAAGCAGGGAAGTCAAAAGTCCAGGAAACACATGTGGTGAAGGCCTTGGTGGTGGTGGCTCTACAACAACACAAGGTATCACATGGCAAAATGGCTGAGCAAGATATAGCTAAGCTTCTCACTCCCTCTCCTTATAAAGCCATCATAAGCACACCCATGACCATCATTAAACCATCAAGGAATTAATCCATGCACTAGGGCATGGTCCTCACAATCTAATCTACTTCTTCAAGGCCCCATCTTTCAATTACCATAATAGGATTTCCCACCCTCTTCACACTGTCACATGGGGATTAAGTTTCTAATGCGCAGAACTTTGGGGGACACATTTACCCATAACAATGTGACTGAACTTTCTTAATGTGGTTGCATTGACATAATATATTAAATTTCACTTGTATACAGATTAACAATTCACAAAGAGCTGTTATTTGTATGGTATCATTCACTTCCTTCAGCACTGCAGAAGGTAAGATGATTTAGCCCAAATTTATAGATCAGAAATCTGAAACATAGACATGAGAAAGACCAACCAATTCTCATGAGGCTAATGCCAGGCAGAGCTCATACTCTGACAGCTGACTCCATTCTAAGTTCTAGGATTTTTCATTGTACCAAAGCTGCTCAGTTGTATAACACAATGGGCCAATTTCATTCTTCTGAATTTTTTTTTCTGTTTCTCATTTTGAGGAATGCTATAATATTAAAGAAATTAGTCATATAACTGATGCATATAATATATATGTATACATAGATAAATAGATGATCCCCATTTTAAAATTGTTTAGTTCCTTTAAGATTATGATTCCCTATTCTGTAATTCTTGAGTGTTGCAAACTATTTAATAATACTTACCATAATGTTTTCAAGGTTTATCATGTGGTAGCATGGATCAGCACTTCATTTGAATTGTTATGTTTCATTTTGTGCATATACCACATTTTATTTATCCATCAGTTGATAAAAATGTGGGTTGTTTTCCCTTTTGGGCTATTAATAATAATGTTGCTATAAATATGTGTGTACAACTTTTTGTGTAGACATATTTTTTTTTCAATTTTCTTGAGTGTTATCAAAGAGAAACAGATCCAGACACTTGTTAAAAGCAGTAACGACATAGGGAAAAAAGGTCTCAGTACAGAACCCAGCCAACTTCTGAATACGGCAAGGACAAGTGTAGATTTATAGCCAAGGAGCAGAGTGAGGGATGAAAAATTACTAAGAGGAAATGTGAAGAGTAGAGTGGGATTCTTGCTAAACATCCCTAACAGGATTCCTGCCAAAGACAGGTAACCGACTTAGACATCAGAGGTGGGGGATGAGGAACTTCATGGCACAGCAGAGTGGTCAGATATCAAGGGTGGGGGATTCTATCTAAACCAGTTTAGCAGGATTCTTGCTAAAACTGGCCTCAGCAAGTATAAACATAGAAAGCCAATGTTGAGGCCTAGTTGAGAAGAGGGCTTATGGGAGTCTAACTAAATTTTGGTCAAGGAAAAATTTTTTGTCAATAAATACTCAGGAGTAGAATTGCTACATCATTCGAAACTCTATGTTTAACCTTTTGAAGAATTTCCAGACTGTCTTCCAAAGGGGCTGCACCATCTTACTTTCCCACCCACAATGTATGAGGGTTCCAATTCTATCACGTCCTCATCAACACAAGAATTCAAATGCAAAATGTGAAGTTTTTATTATTACCATTCTTGTTGGTGTGACATGTGCCTCACTATGGTTTTGAGTGGCGTTTCACTGATGGCTAATGATATTGAGCATCTTTTCATGTGCAGATTCACCATTCGTTGTACATCTTTTTTGGAAAAACCTCTATTCAGATCTTTTGCTCACTTTTATTTATTTTTTTTATTTATTCTTTTGGTGGAGCTGCTGGCCAGTATGGGAATCTAAACCCCTGTCCTTTGTGTTAGAAGGCTGTACTCTAATTGACTGAGCTAACCAGCCAGCCTCATTGCTCATTTTTAAAATTGCATTATTTGTCTTTTTATTGTTCGGTTGTAGATGTTATTTATGTAGTTTAGATGCAGGTCCCTTACCAGATATGTGATTTAGGAATTTTTTTTTCCTATTCTGTGGATTCCTTGTTCACTTTTGTGATGGAATATTTTTGGAGCACAAAAGTTTTTAATTACAGTGAATTCCAATTTATCTACTTTTTTCTTTTGTTTCTTTGTCTTTGGGTGTCTTATCTAAGAAGGTTTTGCCTAATGTTATGATGCTTTACTCCTGCATTTTTTTCTTTTCTTTTTTTTTTTTTTTTGTCTTTTTTGTGAGCAGGAAGGGGATCGCAACCTTTGGTGTGGTGTCGCCAACACCGCGCTCAGCCAGTGAGCGCACCGGCCATTCCTATATAGGATCCGAACCCGCGGCGGGAGCATCGCTGCGCTCCCAGCGCCGCACTCTCCCTAGTGCACCACGGGCTCGGCCCATAAGAGTTTTAGATTTTTAGCTCTTAAATTTTGGTTTGTGATCCATCTTGATTTTTTGCATATGGTGTGATGAAGGGATTCAACTTTATTCTTTCAACAAACATTTTAAATGAATATTCTGAGAAGCATCATAATAAAGGAAAGTCTCAGGCAAGTATAGATTGCTGCATAGTAACCTCATTTTGTAGTAGTGTTTTCATTTTTATAGTTTTTCATTGCAAGAATAGTATTTTTCATAATGTAATTGTCTTTTCAGTTGCATTTCTGATATTTTTATTGCTTCAGAGGAACAGGAACATTACTTTAAAAAATTTCTCTGTACTAATGTTCTTCAGTTCAACAGGTGTTTTATAAATAAGATTTATAAATTAAGTGATTCTACCTAAAAATATGTTGAAGATATCAATATTGAGTCTACAAAAGTGAAAAAGGAGGAAAATTAGAATTGATTTCATTAGACTGGCATTTCACCAAATAGAGATTGACGTGCGGAGTGGGGAAAAAAAATCACTGACATTTATTAATATTTAACTTAATGAAAAATACTACATATCACCTTCTAGCCCTTCAAATTTTCAGAGGTAAAAATTTTAAGTTATCCCCAAATTAATCTTGTGGAGCAGAATTTACAGCAGTAGCATTTCCAGTGACAGGTAGCTTTGAAAGGAAACTCATATCTCCACACCTGGAGACTGGCTTTGCTTCAGCATTGTTCCTGCATGGGGGTTTCTCTCAGCTGGAAAGTTCCCTTTCTCAACTTAAATGCTCATGGAAAACCTTTACTGAGTGATAATTTTAAGCCAAGGACAAGGCAATTGTCTAAATGGGCAGTTCCTTCAGCGTCTAACCCTTTATGGCAGGAATAAAAATAGAAACTAATGATCTAAATTTGACTAATCTCCCCAAATGCTATTGGTTTGAAATTGGCTAGGAAAGTTTTAAAAAAACCACTTAGAACTTGCTAATGGCTATTTTAATTATATTCCTTTGCTGGGATTTGAGGAGAATTCTGATCTTTGAGTTCAGTTTGTATACTCTACTAGTAAGAATTTTACACTTTGAATGGAACACAGATTGTATTTCTTGTCCCTTACTTGAAGTACTTGAAGTAGACTTGAACACAGCTCCTATCTGGGAAGTTAATGTAACCTAACTTATTGGTTTAAACTGGGCATATCCATTTGTAAATAGTCCAAATCAAGCTAAAAATGAGATCATCAGACAATTAGAACAGTTGTTTATGTTTTATTGTCATAGTAAAATGGACTTTTATTGGGAAACTCTCCTTGTGTTGGTCGGAAAATATGGAGGGATAGTCTCTAAATGCTTCCTTGGACTAAATGTTAATGTAAAGCAAAATTGCAGGAATAAACACCTATATTATTTTCATCTTCCACTACTGAGCCCATTTTATGAAGCTTTAGGATTGTTTACAACTGTCCCCCATTCTTGCTTTTCAATTTCTGTTTTCCTTGTAAGACTTCATGTCTTAAGATAAATGATTGTACTTCTTCCTTATAATCTTAGTAGGAAAATGTAAGGCTTCCATAATTTTTGATGTTCAAAAAGTGACCTGATCTCAAAAGAAGGGTAAAAGACAAGGCACTGTAGTGTTAGCCTCATTTGACTCCTTTATCAGGCTTCAAAAGACAATCCTCCTTCTTTGTTTCCAGTATTTCACTTTTTGTACATCACTTCTTCCTTAGTCTGGAAGTTCAGGTTATGAGTTTCAGTTTTCTCTCAGAATTCAGTTGAGTTAAAAGAGAGGGTCATTAAAACCTGTGGTATGACATCTATTTCATTTTTTGCTATAGCTTCCATTTACTAGTTCAAGTTTTCAAGAATTATCTTTGAGAACTCCCAAAAAATATTTTCTTAGATACAGTTAGAATCCATCTATATATGATGAATTATTTTCTCAATTCTCCTTCATCAAAATCTAGCCAACATATAATAATTTGAGTCATTCTTGTAATTTTGGAGAGATGCATTTTAATTTCATTCAGAATTCTTACATGGTAAATAAAGTCTAGAGGTTTTCTTCTGGTTATTTTTGCTTAATTTCTCTCACTTCTCAGCATCATCATTCTCTTTCATTGACTTTATATTTGATATCATAATGGATCATTTTATAATTTCTAGATAATCAAAAATCAATTTAAGAATTTCTAAGTAACAAAGATTTTATGATCTCTGGTTACAAGGGTTAACAGGAAACTGGAAACAATGTTGTAAGTTTTTCAGTAGAAATGATTTTATCAAACAGCTCTATAATGTGATTGAAGAGAAATGCTGCATGTTATGTCAGATAAAGTCAGAGCAGTTAGTAATTACAAGCAAAATGTAAAGATTAGACTACTGCTAGTTCATATGAACTCTCATGTTCTTCAGTCTGATTCAGACTACTTGTGACCATTTAAAAATGAAAGTCCTAGATGTAGTGAAACCATATTAAGAGGCTCATTTTATTGGTGAGCAAACAGACTGAATATGTTTAAATGGTTTGCCCAAGATCACACCGTTAGCTGATGGAAAAGTAAGGCCAGACTCCAGCGTTTCCAGTACTGTTTAATATTATCACTCAGACATGAGTATGCCCCATTTTAGTAACACTACAAATCTCTAAAATACCAGCAAGAATAAATTAAAGAAGCGTTAAGTATCTACTGTGTATCCAACATTGTGCTAAAAATCATGAAAGATAAAAATAGAAGTGTCATTCATCTCTTCTCTTTCTATTTTTATTAGATGATAATGTCAAACTTTTCTATTAATTGTAGTGAAGCCATCTTTACAAAGATGAAAGTTATACCTACCACCCCATTTTTCTCTCTTCACAAATGGGATAAACAACTAATAATTGGAAATTTTGCTAAGGAAAGTTTCTTTAATAGTGAATTTTCTTGTCTAAAACTTATGGGGCTACAGGTCAGGAGGAATGTGTACTGGGGCTGGCTTGTCCTGGCTTCCAAGAGCTGATTGTGCCATTTCTTCCCAACTCACTGTTCACTGATGTCAGATTGGCAGCTTGAAATCAGCCATGATGGTAATATTTAACCACAAAAACTGACAAATGCTAAAAATGAGTAGTTCTTTCTCCCCTGACTCAGTGTCTCCTGTTAAATATCTACCAGTATACAAATGTACAACTCATTGGTTGAGCAAAATTGGTCAAGTTATTTTACTTCTTGAGCTTCAACTGCACCTTCTAACAAGAGGGGATGATAAATATATACTATAGCATATATCACAAAACTTTATGAGGATCTTGTGTAAGTACTTTGAAAGTGTATGAAGTAGAATTATTAATATAACAATAATGAGAGTAAATGTGTTCACTATAAAATACGGTGCAATTGGCAAACTAATATAATATAGGTAAATCTAGAATTTAACACTGTATCTACAATCAACTTGAATGTGTAAACAAAGGGTGAAATTCAGAGCTAAGGGAAAATCCTGGTTCCTATGGCAGGCATCAAATAACATAAATACGTACCAAACAGAATACAGAGATTATTGCGTCCAAAGTAGCATCCTCACTCCTTTCTCCATACTGTGAGTCCGCTATGCCTCTGGTGAATTAAACTTGCAAAGTTTGATAAAACATTGTGTGTATGTATACTGTGAATGGCTTGTGCAGAAAATACTTTCTATTTTTTTTACACCTACCTAATACAGAACTCTGCATACAAAGGGCACATAGAAAAATAATGTTGACAATGGACCTGTTGATGTTACAAATTTCTGCTTTCATTTTAATAACACATCAAAACCCTTTAAGAAGCTTTATTCAAATCTGCATGGAAATTCTTCACCTTTGATACAATGTCACTGCCTTTGGCATTTGCAGTGTGGTTAAGTAAGTTGTATATTGAAACTATGAAATCTTCTGACTTCAAACACTTTTGAAAGTGTACATGAGAAAAGTGGGTCCTATAAGCTGGTCAGCTCTCATTTGCCCTTTAAAAAAGGAAAGCCTAAAAAGCTTCCTACATAAAATATATCACTATCGACCCTGGACTGTTCATCACCATAACACCATACAGATCGTTCTCACCCCAATGAATTCTATGTTGACCGTGATTCCAAGGACTTGCTATTACAAGATGAATGTTCTCAAGAAGCTAAAGAATTCAATTTCTTGTTAATTTAAATTAAAATCCTTAGAGCCAGTTAGATGCAAGCTTAAATCCTGGTCCATCACCTACTATCCCTATGTCCTTAGAGTGATTACTTATAACCCCCAACCCCTCATGCCTCATCTGTGGAATAACATCTACTCATAGGATTGTGGTGAGGATTAACTGAAAAAAACAAAGTATGTAGAGCTCTTAATACTGTCTCTGACCCATTATAAATACTCAATCAATTATTATTGTTATCACCATCTCTTAATAAATTGCTTATCTTTTTACTCCTGGGTTGATTCTTGGCTTGCCAAATGACAGTAAATCTGTCTCTTTGTCCTTTTGTTTCCTCACATGAGAAGTAGTTTTAAGATCTTTCCATTCTTATCTCTCTGACATAATATAAGGATTAATTCATGGTGGATTAAATGATTCTCAGGGAGTACAGTGCTAGAAGTGGAACTTGTTTTGTGGAACTTCTTTTTCTGCCCATCTCATAATCTTCAAATTTCATGTACTTTATCAAGGTAGTTTCAAAACAAAATTAAGTTTTATGCACTTCAAAAAATAAATTGATGTTATGGAGTTACTTCATACTAGAAACACAATGAAAGGACAATTTTAACCATTGGGAAGAAAACAGCAGAGATAGATAGTCTTTAATATGTCCAGGGATGACTACTTTAAGTTTCATATTATATGGCTGATACACATATACTCCTCCTAGGAATAAACCAACATATTGACAGATATGCATGATGGAATCTCCAAAAAAGTAATATTGATTTAGTTCTCTGTGCTTTGATTTTTGATGGAAAGGATAACATCAAGAATGGTCTCTGTTAGCTTTTGGGGGGTGGAGTATAGAATTAGGGAAATGCAGCATCTCCTGTAACGACGAACTGTAGAAAGGTCATTCTTTTATAATATCCCAGATTACTGTAGATGTGTTAGAACAGAAGCCGTATTCTGTACCCTTGACAGAATTTTCCTGTGGAACCAAGCACAGAGCTCAGTTGTAGGAAGATAAATATGAGAGGATATATAGAGGAGACCCCTCTGAACTAAGAGTACAAGGTTCATTATGTTATGTACTTCATCTCACATTCCAGATAGGAGAATTTCTGAGCTCATGAATGGAAACTTTACTACTAATGTAATATTAAATTCCAACTATTGGCACAGTGAGAGTTCATCCTTCATATCTGAATTCTTCTAGAAATTGATATTAGATTTTTGGAAGAATAGTAATATTTTAAAAGAAAATGTATTATTATATTGGTTTTACACTTTTAGATTTTTTTTATTTAAATATAAATACAAATTAATATTTCATGTTTGCCAATGTTTAGAATGTGAACTCTCATCAATGTTGATATAGCACTTTTTGCTTTTCTTTTCTTTCTTTCTTTTTTTTTTTTTTTGTCTTTTGTCTTTTTCCGTGTCCGGCAACTGATCGCAACCCTCAGTGTTGCCCCCGTACCGGACCGGGGACCGGCAACGGGATTGCAACCCTGGGTGTTGCTCCCGTGCCTCACTCAGCCAGTGAGCGGGAACCGGTCTGTATGTGGGATCCGAACCCTCGGGCGGGAGCACCGCCGCACCTCCCAAGCGGCGCACTTATCCAGTGCGCCACCGGGCCGGCCCTTGCTTTTCTTTTTAAAACTGTGGCTGTTTTAAATAATCAGACATTTTGACTCATTGGGTAATTATTATCTGATTTTATTATGGATTAAAATCTAAAACATTGCTGGCTTTAAAGTCAAGAAGCATTTATAAGGTACCTTATTTGCTTTGCAATATATTACAACCTCAGAAAAGGTAAAGGGAACAGAATAGTGAGGAAGAAGCAGAGTAGGATTAATGAGTGTTACATATAGTCTCATGGAAAAAGATTTGAAGCTGCAATAGAGTTTTATACATAAAGGAAATCCCAAAGCCATAGAATCAAATGTTTCTGTTTCTCAACTAACAAATCATGTCCTTTGAGGTTAAGTGACGTGACCACAATGGTCTATTCAATATGTAGTTACAGAAGGTTCTAAGAAAAGTGGGATTTGTGAGTGAGATTAAGGAATGGGTCATTCGAGTGTATGCTGAGAGTCAACTAACATGAATTTCTGTGTGTCAAGCTTTATGCTATGTTCTTTCACATTTACTATCTCTTTTACATTATCACAACAACCTTGTATGTTAAATTTTAACTGAGGTCCAAGGAAGTGAAGCAGCTTTTCCAACTACTAATGTCATTATACCACAAATACAAACCCATGTCGCTGACCATAAATATTGCCTTCTATAGCACACTGATTTGGTAGGTAGAAGCATTCCAAATTTTGAGTTTGTCTGAAGTAAGAAATGGGACTAATATATCGTGGAAGAAGTATATGACACCTCGCTTAGCAAGAACAAAACTTCTATGCTGGGAGCAGTGAAATATATAGAGACTATCACATTTATAAAAAGTTATAAATTTTCAATTAACACATAAAATCAAGAGCAAATTTGTTTCATACAACAGGGGAGAGTATTATAATATTAAAGCAAAAAGGAAGGAAGGAAGGAAGGAAGGAAGGAAGGAAGGAAGGAAGGAAGGAAGGAAGGAATATCAGTAATAAAATTTAGCCTAGCTGATAAAAAATATCCAGTATATGTCTATTACATGACAGTCATATATATTAATATCCAAATCAGGCATAGAAGCAAAAACAGCACATTGTAACAGTGATTATCTCTATGTGTTCAGATTATAGATATTTCTGACTCATACATTTCTTTTTTCTTCAAATTTTCTATAGGGAGCCTGCACTGATTTTATAATTCAACCTATCTGTTATATGTCACTGTCACTTATTAAGGTCTATTTTCATATGTTTTTTTAGAAATCAATAGGATAAATGGACTTTATTTTGTGTTGTTTCTTATTTTTCTTTGAAATTATTCAAACTGTTGCCAGCCAAACATCAAAATACTTAATTTCTTCTTTTGTTAGCATTTCTAAAGCTAAATTAACTAATCTGGTATTTTAACTACATTGATTAATTTACCCGGAACAATACCACAAGTTTTTAAAACCTCTCTACCAATTATTTTCAAATGGGATGCTTTGTGATCAGAGTTTCATTTTCAAAACACCTCACTGACCACTTCACTGATTTTCTGTTGTGGTATCACATAAGATGTCCTGGATCAAAAAAGGTTGTGATTGCACATCCCTGACACTATTTTGAAGCAATTGTAACAATAATTTTGCCTTCAGCATTTCTTTCTAACATTGAGGCTATTTACTTGTATTGCATGTAGAAGTTGCCTTGGTATTTATCTATGACCAACCATAGTTAAATAGACTTCCAGGAAATCACTCCAAAATTAGGAAATGGAAACCATTTATTCATAATAAGATCTTGGAGTCCCACACAAATAATATAGCCCTATTAATATTTGCTGCTCATTATTTTTTCTCTCATTAGAAATAATTCAGCATAACCTTCATACTGTCAAATTATTCCTAATCATTGACATTCCCTTACTTTTTGACTATGTTTAAATTTGCTTAACTTACTTAAAAAATTTACAAATAAGTGCATTTTTTAACTAACCAATTTCATCACCTGACATTTCTAACTACACACAGATCACACTCACAAAACTTTCCTGTAATAATCATTTCATGTTAAGAACACCTGCTTTCTTAGAGTCCAGAGAGCTTCATTCCACATCACAGTCTCTTCAAACTGGAGTTTAATTATGCTTCTTGCACAGAATCATTGTAATGTTTTCATGATGTTAAATTTGCTATGGGCTATGCATGGTTTTTGCTCATTCAGCTACCTTAGATGTTTCCCTCTGAAAATGTATTATAAATCTTTACTGAGAACCAGCAATTGTAATAACAATATATTTGTAATGCATTTCATGTAGCTCAAAATATTCAGCCCCTGGCCTTCAACAAATGAGATAAAATTAAAAATGTGTAAAGCCAATAAAATTGGGGTATGGGGAGAAAAGATGTATGAAATAGAGAATGATAATGGCTAATTATACTTGCTTTGTTTTCAATGTTTCTAGTGAGGTTTAAAAGTACAATATTTCTTTAAGCAAATAAAGTAAAATATCATTTTCAGGTTTTTTTGTTTGTTTGTTTGTTTGTTTTAATATTCAATACTCTCGATGTATTTTCTCTCCCCTGGAAAGCATCATAAAAGCTTTGCAAAAGAGAGAGAGAGAGAGAGAGAGAGAGAAGAATATTTTTAAAAATCTAAGTGTAGGGCCGGCCCCGTGGCGCACTCGGGAGAGTGCGGTGCTGGGAGTGCAGCATTGCTCGCTCCATGGTTCGGATCCCATATGGGAATGGCAAGTGCACTCACTGGCTGAGCGCAGTGCGGGCGACACCAAGCCAAGGGTTATGATCCCCTTACTGGTCACGAAGAAGACAAAAAAAAAAAAAAAAAATCTAAGTGTAGTAAATACAGCAATGACCAGAATCTAACCTAATCTTTCCCTTACATTTGGATGGCAAAGTATATATTTCTCCAAATAGTAGACAATAGTTAAAATAATAATTAAAAAAACAATTTATTAAGTTTATTATATTTATAATTAGACAACTTTGAAAGTAAGAGAAAATTCACACTCTTCCTCTTTTCACTATTTTCACATAAGAGCATTGTTTTTAAGGAAATGAATATGCCAGGAAGCATTGGAAACCCCCTTCTCTGCAGAGGTGATGATTAATTTGTGATTTTGCATGTTTTTCAAGCCAACAACGTTTGGTGACAATGATGGATCTGAACATTTTGAAGTATTTTATTGCCTTTGCCAATGTATGCTACAAAATACTTCTTAGCATTGAAATACATTTTACCCATTTAACAAAATGTTAAACTGTGTAAGTGGTGAAATATTATCAATTATTCTACAGCTATATTTTGTTTGCTTGTTTGTTGTTATTGTTGTTCTTATGTAGGTTGAGGCAATACTTTTAATTTGCTTTAGTAAAATGCGACTTGAACAATTTGAGTTGAATGAGTCGGTTGGTATAATGCAGGTAAAGCATTTATTTGTTTGAATTTTTTATTGAAAATACAGACATTTTGAAAATCTATAGGCATAACTTCAAATTCTTTTTTTCTAGGAGAATTACCTTATCTCTACACAATTACTATGCCTTTTACAGTCACATTTAACCCTTTCAAAGAAGATTCTACTTTGTATATTAAATAAATGTTTCCTACTGATTTATTTTGAATGTGAGATTCAGAATAACATTTGTCTACAGTCCAGTTTCCATGCCTTTTCATATGACCTCAAAAATAAGCAAGAAAGTAAAGTCTAAAGAAAAATAAAATAAAAGCATCAAATTTTCTAAATGCTTAAAAATATTATTTCTTCAGTAATCCTTTAAAGTATTATTCATAACAATACCTTTTAAATTTTCCACATAGTATACTTGCTATAGGGTATGTTGCATGTTTCTCTAAATTCTTCTCTCTCTTTTTTTATTTCCAGTTACTGGCTGACAAATAAAGTTCCCATCAAAAGACCCAGCACAGGTCTCCTCATGTACACCCTCGCCACAAGATTCTGTGATGAAATTCACCTGTATGGATTCTGGCCATTCCCCAAGGATTTGAATGGAAAAGCCGTTAAATATCATTACTATGACGACTTAAAATATAGGTACTTTTCTAATGCAGGTCCTCACAGAATGCCATTAGAATTCAAAACATTAAATGTGCTACATAATAGAGGAGCTCTAAAACTGACAACAGGAAAGTGTGTAAAGCAATAAAGCACATTTTAAAACATACAAGCAAACTGAATATGCACTTCTTTTCTGAAGATGCTTCCGAAGATTTGAAAATAGGATCCAGAACAAGGCTGGGTTTCAGCATCCACCAATTAACTGAAAGATTGATAAAGGACATTTATGAAAAATCCACTACCAGCTGATGAAATACCTGCAAAGTGCTCTAAAAATTAAATATTTTGACTCCAAGGGTCCTAGTAAGTGCCACTTCCACTAAGAATACAGTTGAATGTATAATCAGTAGTGTTTACAAGATTCAACAATGCACTCATCATTAGTTAATGAAGCAAATATGTTCATCACTGTCAGGCTGCCACTGCAATGCCAAGCACATAAGAAGGGGAACCCAGGAACACAACTCAGCCCTTGGGAAATTAAATCATCCTTGTCAACAGAAATCAAGATGGAAACAGTCTGAGCAGTGAAATCCATAAGATTAAACAGCTCAAGTAAATGCCTTCAGTCAGGACTCAGTCTGATCATAAAATTTATGTTTCTGTTTGTTTTTGTTTGTCTTCTGGAATCTCTTTTGGTTTGGGTATTGGGGTGCTTAGAAATCTTTTCTGAGATACATATGAATGAGAAAAATAAACTTCAAATAATCATTTCTAAAGTTCTTATATTTTTAAAGAGCAATCACAAAAAGACTTTTTTTAAAAAAAATTTTATTTTGCATAACTCTAAACCTCCAGATTAACTTCCAATGGTGTAGAAGGTACCAACTAAACCGTACCACTCAGTAATATTGAGCCATTCTAAAAAAAAAGATGTTCTGTGTCGTCTGAGATTGTAAAATTAGCAGAAAAAAAATGTGCTTGGGGTACCAAAGATTATGCTCATGTTTCTACACACACGAAAAAACATTCTTTCATGAAAATAATATATTGACATGAATATATTATTAGGCTATTAATGTGAAAGTTGTCTCTAAATATTTTTAAATTTCCAAACTCAAATTCCATTTTTATTTGAAGAAAGACTTCCACACCTTTCACATTTCACAATAATTTTGTGGAAGCATTTTGCCCTTAAGAAGAAATGTTTAATCGATATAACTGAAATGTGATTTCCAGTTCTTTGATTTTCCCCTTGTTATTTAAATAGACTGATTGTCATCCTCTTTGTATTATTGTTAAATTTCTTAGTGCAAAAATAGCATGATTAATAGTGTTGTTTCCATAATAGACATGATTAATTTTAAGAGGTTTAACAATGAAGCTGTGTGCCAGTATTTTGCACTTAAAATGAATTCAATTGATCAATATTGTTCTGTAGTTAAATTTAGTCACATTATCACACGAATGTGTTTTTAAAGAAACACATGAAATTATTAATAAAGTGATTTAAAAATTTTAATATATAGTAGAATTGACAGTTTTGTGGTAACTTATATTATTCCGATAGATAATTCTGGTGGTAAATTGTTTCTTAAGAAAGCAGAAGCACTGAGTTCTCACTTCTACTTTTGCCTGAAACAACTAATGACTTCTTGTTTTTTTGGAAAGACAATCTGATGAAAGAAGAAATAGCATGGGGAATATGTATGGTTTGTTTCTTAGGGAAGGCAGTCTGAGAAATTAATAAAAAGAATGGAGAATATATATATGTTATCATGGCAAAGGATATTCACAGTAGTACAGTTCTGAATATTTTTAATAATATGATATTATTTTTTTAAATGTGGTAGAAACTTGGGATACAGAAACCATATTTCCTGAGAATCCATGTGTCTCTAAGAAAGCAAAATAGAATACATATAAGAGATTCATAGCAAAAACTGAATAGAACATTAATGTACTTTTATTACTAAACCTCTTATCTACTGGAAATTTTAAAAGAATTAGATACATGTTTTGAATGTAAAGTTGAAAAGTCTGATTTACTTAACAAATCAAAAATAGGTGATTCGTAGAATTTTAATTTGGACTATTTGCAGATGATAAGCTGTTCCAGTAGCCTTTAATTTGAATTCAGTAGAAATTCAGAATTCATAAGTAAGTTTCTTGTAGGTAAAATCCATCCTGCACTCATTCAAGTATGTCTTAAAAGGCAATCCAAGTTACCTTGCCATTTTTACTGCATTTTCAACAAAGGTATTTATACAGTTTTAGGGTCACAGCTAACACATCTCAGCCACTCACTGTTGTGTGCATTCACTGTTTGTCTCATGGATACATGGAGTAGTGCCTTTTTAGCTTCTTCACATACCTTTGTTACCCTGTGCTTTGTGTTCTCTAAATACGTTGCCCAGTTCTGAAAAGTTCAGTGTAAAAAAAGGGCTTCAGTATGGACTGAGACTACTTTTGTTCATCTCAGGGAACTTTCAATACTCAAGAATGAATTCAATTAAAGGTATTTAGTGTTCAAAGAAGACAAACGGTACAAGACCATTTCATTCCCTATTGTATACCTGTCCATCTGCCCTTCCCCTTCACTCTCTACTGTGGCCTTCTTATAGGGGTAGAAGGAGGTCATTGAAGGCTAACACCAAAAATAAGAACAAGAGTTGAGATTTAACAAATAAGGGGTCATACAGGATCATAAGAAAATAACATTAAATACATACTTGAAATATCTGGGGGTTTTTCTTTTGAAATATCATATATTTAGAGTTTTAATTTTTTATTTCTTTTTCATGATTTAACCCTGTACCTGGCAATGCTCAGGCAGCTGATTGTGAAATATTCCTGTCCTCTAGAGAACACGGTTGTTACTGTGCTATTGACACGAATAGGTCATGGAAACATTTTCATCATCATTAACCAGCCTGTTCTATAATTAATATTAAGTTGCTAAAATAAAAAGTGAATCAGTAACAGATTTTCTGGGCAAATCTAATGATTCAGCCCATAGGACTGATGAAACTACTGTGGAAGTTTTTCTTTCTGAAAGAAGGTGCTGGGCATTCAAATGTCTTCGTGTATTGTATATCATATGAATTGTATATCAATTGCTAATGGAAATTTCTACATATATGCTTACAGAAGTGATTTATTTAAATAATGCTAGGGGTAGTGTACATACCAACTAGTTATTAAGCTACTACACAGGAAAAGGGTGAACAAAATAAGTTATTTCTAATTGAGCCAGTTAGTCATAATGCACATAATGTGGTATTTGGTTCATAAGAGTTGTTTTCATGTGGTTACTGTAGGGAGTATCTATAATTGTGGAAGGGGTGTGGGAAGAGTTATGTATAGTTAGTTGTTATCTCCACTAGTTTGAAAGTTTCCCCATCAGACATTATCAATATACCAATGTTTTAAAAATTGAGTTATGGTTACTGTTTGTATTCGGTTAAAGAAAGTCCAAATAAAGCCAACCTAGAAATAGATATTTTATTATACATGTGCTATAGATATATCTATATAGTACAAATAGACGTGTGATGCATATATACAATGTTATATATGTGTATCTGTGTATACACACTGAGTCTGTAATATGTACACACTAGATTTATGTTATTCTAATATCTTCAGGGTCTGCACTATGAATACCTTGGAGATAAATAAGACCACTTTAGAAAAAAGAAGTTCTTTTGAGACTTCAGTTACTGCTTTAAGAGGGATCTACTGTATAAATGAATTCTGTATTGCTCATACCTAGAACTACAATAAAGATCTAGTATGTCCAAATCTTAAACAGAAAAAAATAAAAAAAAGCCTTCAGGCTGGGAATGGATTTGAATTGCAGTTTTCAGGTTGTGGCTCCAGGCCTGTGTTTCTCATTTAAGTAGCACCTTTTAATAAGTACCATTTCTTTGTGTAGGCAAAAGCACAAGTGTATCAAATGTATATAGCAGGAAGAAAAAAGAGTTTACAGAGATAGCATTGTTGCACAGGATAATTGCTATTGAGTACTTCTTACATCATTTGTGGAATTGAAAGATGAGGTATATTCTGTCAGGCTCATTCTGTTCAACACTGTTTCCCTATTGTTCGTGTATAGCAATTGGGTATTATTGTTTTATCATTTGTAAAATTGTAAAATAAATTAAATCTTTTTTTCCAGTTTTTCTCTTATCTCTTATATCTAAGGCTTTGGTTCCACTTTATATGTCAATATTAAGTGATCATTTTTAGTAAGGTTTTGTGAGTGCTTTTGTCATCCTCCTCCTTCATCCCCACTCATCGACAATTAGGCAAACCATTATTTTAAAGTGTATACATGGGAATGTGAAAAATATCCAGAGCCCCATGAACACCAGGAAATCCTTAACAATTTATTTCGTATGGAACATTCTGTTTGTGGTTAAGGGAACAGCGTTACATAAGTGACAGTCATTTTTATCCAATTTGTACTCCCACTGATTAATGTTAGTGGGTCATTTCAGCTTCCTCACTGAAGAGACCAATGGCTCCTTATACACTACACATTCTATGGCTGCCCTGTGACTTATGACTTTAACTGCTATTTAATCCACTTGCTACTTGCAAGTCTATGTTTTTAGACTCTGCACTGTTTTCTGCAGAAATGTTTAACTGTAATTTTATAAGATCTCTTTTAGCATTCTGCAATTTTGAAACATTTGCTCAAGACCAACAATAAACCATTCACAATGGTTTTAAATATAGATGTTATTTATATTTTACCTTTTATTTCAAAGATCCATATACAATGGGTCATTCCTATCTATTCTTGGGACATAATCAGATATCATGCAGAACTCTACTTTTTGGTGGTATGGGAGAGCTTTCAGGATTTTGGTATGAGTTTTGATGACTTTGAGTAAGTTTTCTAAAAGGAAATGTTAAAAAAAAATAACTCATTTCTACTGTTAAATACTGTTTTAAAATGCTTATTCTTTTAAAATAGATTTGTGTGTTCTTGCCTGAAATTGTGGGAAGATTTGCTATAATCATTCTCTTTTACCTTATTTTCTTAGATTACAACCCAGTTCTTTCCAAAGTGTGTTCTGAGAAATATTGTTGAGCAACATACTTTGCAAAGGAATGTATGGCATGTTCCCTCCTAATTCCACAGTGCTCTCAAGGGTTAAAAAGGCTGTATACTGTATTACAAACCCTGAGAAGTCTAGAAATAAAGAAAACAATTATAATTTGCCTACCCAAGAATGCCCAAATGTATTGGATTGTGGCACATTTGATACATATTTTAATAAATGTCATAACTTAATAGTACTTCAAAAAGTTCATGGAAAGATTCATATTATCTTTTCCCAGACTTAAAAATTAGACATATCCATTTTTTTTTTTTTTTTTTTTTTTTTTTTTTTTTTTTTTTCCGGGTCCGGCAATGGATTGCAACCCCCAGTGTTGCCCCCC